>NW_007260534.1:241276-376021 GCF_000164805.1 Carlito syrichta | reverse complement strand
ATTTATTGTAGAGATGAGGTCTTGCTGCCCAGGCGGGTCTCGAACCAGTGGGCTCAGGCAATCCACTCACCTCAGCCTCCCAAAGGCGCGGGATTACAAACTGAGTCACCAAGCCTGGCTAGAGTTCTTACTAGGCACTGTGCTAAGTGTTTTTCAAGAAAGATTTTCTTTAGTGATCACAACAGTTTAATGAAGAAGGCGTCATTTTTGTCATTCCTTTACAAATAGAGTGACTGCGATTTAGAGAAGTAAAATTACTCAGTCAAGGTCTTATTTCTAGTAAATGGCAGAGCCAGGAATTGAATTTAGGTATAGATAACTTCAAACACCATGTTCTTAAGCGTTTTTCTATATTACTAACATTGCAAAGGAATTCTCCAGTGCTAATTATAGCTCATTTTATTGGTTTTTATAAGCTTTGACATTAATTTTGGATAAGAGTATTATTCTCAGAGTTAAAGGTATGTGATACCTGATTGTTGGAAGCTGGAGGAGGCATTGGCTAAGAAATTAGCACAATGGCATCCACTTAAATATCAGCACATGTTGACTTCCAAATTGCTTAGTTAAATGACTTTAACATGTTGAAAAAAATAGGACAATAAATATTTGTCGAATGTACCAGGTACAAGAGAGCTATACAACCGGGTGGGAAATAAGACACAGTCCAAAGACTTTATGGTCAGGCCCTCAGAACAGCATTAAATGCAGACTTCTGAACTCTGGAATTCTGACTATGATTTGTATATCATACGTCAACCATATAACAGAAGTAAGTTCCCTCCCCCACCTCTTTCTAGAACAAGAGTCAGCAAAATACAATCCATGGAATAAATTTGACATCTGCCTGTTTTTATAAATAAATTTTACTAGCACATAGGCATACCCATTGATTTACTTATTGCCAATGATTGAGTAGTTGTGACAGTGACTATATGACTGCAAAGTCTAAATTATTTTCCATGGAGTCCATTACAGAAAAAGTTTGCCAACTCCTCCACTCAATTTGGACAAGAATAGTCTTAAAGATAATCTCTACATAGAGCACACATTTTTGACAGTTGAGTTTATACAAAGCTCTTGAATATCCTCCAGGCTTCTGAGTAGAAATGAGTACCCTCCCCCACCAAGTGTCCATTTTATTAGCTTGTTAATAAAATTAAGTAATCAGTGACCAAATTATTTGAATTATGCTGTTACTACATTAGTTTGAAACCACTAGAAATCATAATTATGGTATGGGACTCTGTAACGGGCAGTTTTCATTGTTGATTTTCTAGTTTTCAACTAAAATATTAAGAGATGCTGCAAACTTGCTGTAATTCATTCTTTTGTATTCATCTTTACTTTATGATTACTAGATTCGTTGTAATAATATTTAGCAAAAAAGCCTTTACCACTATTTTTTTCCTTCTCTAACTAAAGCAAAGATAAAAACGAACCAGGTCATATAAATTCATTTTGTTATCAGCCTAAAGGAAAGCAAAACAAAATGAAAACAGTGACTCCCAAGGCAAAATATTTTCAAATAGAAATTTACAATCAAAAGAAGTAAATGAATTATTTGCCTTGAGACAACAACCCATTCCCCAAACTTTCACATTCTATTTTCAATGAAGGGTTTGTATTTTCATTATTGTTCAAATGATGATCTGAAAAGAAATGAGTAAGGCAATAATAACAAAAGACCTAGAGGAACAGAAAGAAAAATTCAATACTACTTACATTAATATAGAACTCCTCATACAAACTGTTTCCCAAAATAAATTGATCTAGCACAATGTAATATACTGCCAAATATGACATGTAACACTGTGATGAAGAAAATCAACCCTCCCCAATGCCTCGGGTAATCAAGGATACCATGGCTTATAAAAGAGGTTCTAGTAATAACATTTGTCAACATTTCATAGGGAAAGTCTCTCCTGCCTTCTTGAGTCAACTTGGGGCAAACACGATCATTACAGTCATTCTCTAAGTCAGGAACTTTGTGAGGCCCTGAGCAAGAATTTTTGAGGACATCGTCTCAGAAAATCCAGTGAGCTATTATGTCCATTTTACAGGACACTAAGGTTTGAAGACTTTTAAGTGTTTTCCTCAGATGATTTAACAAGTATGTGGGAGACAATACATTCAAACACAGGTTTTCATAACTTCGTGTCCAAGGCACTTTTACCACGATATTAATAACAGAAAGCTGGGTGTGGTGGCTCATGCCTGCATCCCAGCACTTTGGGAGGCAGGGGTGAGAAGATTGCCTGAGTTCAAGATCAGCCTGGACAACTTGGCGAGACATCGTTTCTACAATAAATAAAATTAGCTGGGTGTGGTGGCTCATGCCTGTGGTTCCAGCTGCTTAGAAGACTGAGATGGAAGTTCCGATCATCTGAGCCTAGCAGGTCGAGGCTGCGGTGACTGTGAGAGTGTCACTGCACTCCAGCCTGCGCAACAGAATGAGACTTCTACTTAAAACAAACAAATATATATATTTGTGTATATACACACATACAAACACACACATACATATATATATAACATATATATATATATATATATGCAATAGAAGATATTTTTACTTGTAATATTTGTATGTAATCAGGGAAAAAAGAAACCTCTAAAACAGGTAGATAAATGTGCAGCAGTAAGACACAATTGAATTTAAAAACCACCGGTCATAAAAACAGTGAACACCTAATAATCTCCAAGAGATTTGTGTTTGAGTTAAGAGGAGAAAGAAACAGGAAGCTGGATGGTGGCTACACAAAATATGTGTAGGCCAAGATAATACTGATTTGGGACACAAGTGATGAAATGCATTGCCACATTGTGGGACCAGAGGAGGGATTATTCCTCACTATCTGCTTGGAATACCTCCTAACAGTGGTGATCAATGACACATGAAGGATTTTTTGCAGCTGCACTGCACCAGGATATAGATAATGGGCTGAGAAGTAGCACCTTCTTAGAGACTGCAGTGATGAGACACCTCTCCTTAAGAGCTGTACAGACAGACGTTGTCAAGAAAAAAAATGAGAGGAAAAGGATAGAAAACACAAATAGAATTCAAGTCATTAAAATAAAATATTTTCAGAGGGGTGGATAGAGCAGGGAACAGAGAGGTCCTGAAGTTTTCCAAGGGAGATAGAAAGTTTAGTGAATATGGGAATTAAGATTGTTCTAATTTTCCTTAATCCCAGGCTACTGAAACTAAGGGACAAACCTCTGTCTGCCTTACAAATCAAAACTGCAGTATTTGTCCACTGTGCCAAAGCATGCTACAATCTGACTTCCTTCAGAAATAAATGAATAATTCAGTTTTTAGTGTTTTAATATTTAGTATGAATCATACTTATCACTTAGGATTTTAGTATTTAATATGACTTTACATGTATCATTTCATTTATTATTCCTGAAAACCTCAGGCATGCAGTAATATTATTCTCACTTTACAAGATATCAAAATTCACAGTATCTCTTCTAATGTCTCCCTTATATTGCTTGCTAGTTCTGGGGGGCATCTTTTTTGTTTCTGTTTTCCTGAATAAAGTTTGGTACCCATGAGGTAATCAAGATATGTACTTTTTTTCATATTGCAGATAAGGCAACAAAGGCAAAAAGAAGAATAAATTACTTAAAGACATCTACATAAAAATAGAAATGGCTAGAACTAGAACCAGGTTTCTTGACGCCTGGACAAGAATATTCTATGTTATTAAACAATTATTCATTGTTATTTATCTTCAGTTTCTAACAAATGACAGGGGAATTAATCACTCTCTGAACATGTTTTTGAATGAAGATAATGGTTGACTGGATGGATGGAAGGGTGACCCATTAACAACAAAAACAAAAAATAGATCCTAGTTCCAATAAAGTCTAATAAAAAGAGATGGTTTTCATACTTATAATCATATTTCCTCAACCTCATTATCTGTCCAACATTCTTCCCCTACTTTCACACCCAGAAAATATTCTACCCGTTCAGCTGAGAGAATCAGCTATAAAATAATTGATCTTAGAAGTGTTTTTCTAAAAAGAGGTTTAAAATGACCAATTATCACAACAACATAGTGCTACACATCAAGACGTCCTGTACTCCAACCCCTGAGCCTGTCTTTCTGAAATTTCCCCAGCTCCATGTCTTCCATTGTATTTCGTTTTATAATTCAAAGGTTTAATATAAAAGGAAGAAGACCTGTTTCATAAGACAGATGATGTGAGTTTTAGCCCCAATATTTAGCAGTTTTATGGCATTAGTGAAGTCAGTAAATGTACCATTCATCAAGCCTGTAACTGATACCACACCTACTTAGTTGTCAAAGCCTGAGAACCTCCCCACCGCAAAGTACCTTGTCCCTAATCCCTCCCCCCTCTCCCTCATTTACCCTGTCCCTAATCCCTCCTCCCTCTCCCTCCCTATCCCTTATCCACTACACAGTCTTATTTACTTTACATCTCTCCAACTTCCTCTATTGTAATCCAAGCTTTCATTTCTTGCCCAAATAATCCTAAGAACCTGTCTCCCCACATCCTATGTAGATCCTCACCAATGTTTCTCACAAAACATCCAAAAATTTTTGTGCAGTGCATTGTGATGTGATAATACCATTATCCTTTTACAAAATTGTCAATGGTTTTCTTTTGCTCTTTGGAGAAAAGAACAACGTCTTCAACATTCAGAACGTCTAAAACCTCACCTCTCCTGCCCCCCACCCCATGTCCTCTATTCCTCCCTGTCCTCTATTCCTACTGATCTTCTCTGTTTCTCCAAATACATGACCCCATCTCCAGTCTCAGGTACTGTTTTTCCTTGGCTCTTCCCACTCACCCCCCATTTATCATTCTTACCTCTCAACTCAAGAGACACTTCCTCAGGGGAGTTTCCAGGGCCCTGGTATACACACAGTCAAATTCCTTTCTTCAGAACACTGATTTAGTTGGCAACTGTGAACTAATAAGTAAATTATCTTATTTATGTCTATCTCACTGACCAAAATGAAAGTTCACTGAGAGCTGAGGCAATTATCTGTTTTATCTCCAACACTAAAGTACTTGCCCTCTAGCCAACCAAAGATCACTTGGAACAGATCAGCAGTCAAGCGGGCTTATTGGCTCAGTAACAAGCAAAACAGTAATCATGTGAAAGTGGGAGGGGTGAATACAGTTAACCCTTGAACAACACAGGTTTGAGCTGCATGGGTCCATTTAGAAGTGACTTTCTTCTGCCTCCACCCCTCCCAAAATAGCAAGACCAACTCCTCCTTTTCTTCCTCCTCCTCAACCTATCCAATGTGAAATCAATGTGAATGAAGATCCTTGTGATGGTCTACTTCCAATTAATGAATAGTAAAAATATTTTCTCTAATGATTTTCATAGCAACATTTTCTTTTCTTTAACCCACTTAATTGTAAGAATATAGTATTGAGAACTATGTTCTGACTTTTTTTTTCCCCCCCTTATCCAAATTCCTAACTAAGAGGCTTGGGGAGTCTACACCGAGTGAGGACTCCACCAGATGGAGTTTTGTTACTCTGTTACCCTACCTACTGAATTTTTTTTCCAACCCGACTCCGGCATAATATCACACAACAGATCAAAAAGGAAATCAAAATATTTTATGACCCTGTCAAGTTGTCTCTTGGGACTTTCAGACTCCACGCACCCTGTCCTCTACTGATTCCCAAAAATCCTTAGATAGTTGGACTCTCAGACACTGGGCACCTTGTCCTCTGATTTTAAAATTTCCTTAGATAGCAACTACAAATTGCTAGTAAAGAAATCCTTAAATCCACCTATAACCTGCAAATCCCCACTTGGAAATGTCCCTTCTTCCTGGATCAAACTAACGAAAATCTCACATGTATTGACTTATATTTTTTTGTAATTTCTGCCCCCTTAAAATCTATGTAATCAAACTGCAATTCAATTATTTTAGGCACATATTCTCAGGACCTCCTGGGGACAGGTGTCACAGGTCTAGTTATTCGTAATGACAAGAATAAAACATCTTAAAATATTTTATGGAGTTTGGCATTTTTTTCATCAACAGTATATAATATACATAACATAACAGAATATGTGAATAGACTGTTTATGGTATTAGTAAGTCTTCCTGTCAACAGTAGGCTATCAGTAGTTAAGTTTTGGGATACACAAAAGTTTTACGTGGGCTGGGCTTGGTGGCTCAGCCTGTAATCCCAGCATTTTGGGAAGCCAAGGTGAATGGGTTGCCTGAACCTGTAGGCTGGATTGCCTTACACCAGCATGGGCAACTTGGCGAGACCTCGTCTCTACAATAAATCAAAAAAATTAGCCAGATACGGTAGCGTGCTCCTGTAGTTCTAGCTACTTGGAAGGCTGAGGTGGAAGGATAGCCGGAGCCCAGTAGGTCAATGCTGGGGTGGCCATGAGTATGCCACTGCACTCCAGCCTGGGTGACGGGGTGAGACTCCAACTCAAAAAAAAAAAAAAGTTAGCTGTGGATTTTGAACTGCACTATGGGTTGGTGCCCTCAACCCCTACACTGTTCAACTGTATGTGAAATAAATGGTTAACCTTAAGGTGATCTGTGAGGTTCATTTAAATGAAAACATTCAAATTTTGGAATTGTCTTTAGATCTATTCTATTTCATTTCTTTTTCGTGAAAGGATTCCATTACCTCCAAGTCTGTAATATCAAGGATGCCTTCCTGGTCTAATCTGCACTGTGCACTAGAACAGACGAGCTGAAAAAGTCCTGCTAGAGCTCTCAAGGACAGAGCTGCTCTGAGAAGCAACTTTCCAAAATGGAGAATTCCTGACACACCACACTAGGCTTCACAGCTCAAAAAATTAAAGAAATATGTGTTTTCTCAACGGGGCAATAATGTCCAGGATAAATTGCTCTGGATTTGAAAGCATGTTATGATGGTTAATTTTATGTGTTGATTTGATTGGGCTATGGGATGCCCAGGCAGCTGGTAAAAGATTATTTCTCTGTGTTTTTGTGAGGGTGTTTTCAGAAGAGATTCGCATTTGAATCAGTAAACTGAGTAAAGAAGATCTACTTTCACCAGTGTAGGTAAGCATCATCTGGTCTGTTGAGGGGCCAAATAAAACAAAAATGTGGAGGAAAAATAAATATACTCTTTCTTGCTTGAACTAGAAGACACATATTTTCCTGCCCTCAGACATGAGAGCTACTAATTCTCAAGCCTTCAGACTCTAGGACTTAGACCAGTTGCCCCCAACTCCACCTCAGTTCTCAGGTTTTTGGACTTGGACTGAATTATACCACCAGCATTCCTGGTTTGCTGGCTTGTAGATGACATATCATGGAATGTCTCCATAATTGCATGAGCTAATTCCATAAATAAATAAATCCTATTGGTTCTATCATACATATAGGTTCACCTAACGCATTTTGAATATAGAGTTCCTATCTCCCAAGACTTCATCATGCATGCCTGGGGAGTTATCTAGTGTATAACTTTCTACAAGAAACTCATGTTGTTGTTTTTATATCCCTAATAGGTTTCTAATGGTTAAAGTTTAGTTAGTTATTTAAACCACAGGAAGCTTAATACCTCCTCAGTTATTTAACTTTACACATGCACTTTACATACTCCGAATGCTTCTCTAATGATCTGAACTTTCTGCCATGAATTTATTTAACTTGTAGATCACCTCTGATGGGTCAGACCTGTGTAATGCTTTTAGGATTCACAAGGGAATTAATGAGACCTGGGCCCTGCCTAGTTTAGAGCTGAGATCACAGAGAGAAGTGAGACATTAATCAAATTATCATGCATAACATATAAGTGCCTACTACAAACCAGAGATAATTTTCCCTAATACTTATCGATTTTGACAAGAAGAAAGGGCTAGAAGTATGGCTAGGCTAATAATGTATTCTCCCAAAGTGATGAAAATGGATACTGTTATACTTCAAACACCAAGAACAAGAAACCCTTGAGTAAGAGTCTGAGTGAAGTGAACAATTTCAGAAAGCTGTGATCATAGCAAAATAGGAAGGAGAATGAAGGTTTTGCTATCTTCAAATACCAAACAATGAGTTAACATTAAAATATATTTCTGTAGCCCCAACATCATCCATTCCCAATTTACTCTTAAGGTATGGGACAAGGAAGGCATTATTAGTACCACTTGTACTAAACAGAAAAAGATACTTATTGCATAATTAACTCCAGCCCTCTGGCTAGAAAGCATGTGGACGAAAGTTACATAAGTGGAGAATCAGAAATTCCTTAATAAATAGCAAGACACTTCAGATTTATAAATTTTTTAAAAGCTAAGACCCAACATGCCATTCAATCCTACTTACATAATTTGCCTCAGTTTCCAATGTTAGAGAAAGAGAGTAACAGTAAAACCCGGTACCTGATTATTGCATGAATTCTCTGATCCCATGCGGTACATAGTGCTATATAATGATTTGGGTGGAACAGCGAAGAGACACTTTAGACTCTAATTAAACCACAGTTCATATCTTAAAGCTTTGAAGCTAATAAAATGAAATGGATAACAATATAATGCTATCCAGGTGTTTTCAATAAAACCTTCCCTCTTATAATCCCACTTTAGAACTTGTATATCTATAGCAAAACTCGAGAGAAGTGGGTAAGATTTACTAGGCCTTCCACTCATGTGGTGACAGGAGCTACTTGTATTTGGACACTAAATTTTAAAAAAAAAAAGCTGCAGAAAGAAGAAATAAAACAGCCTTAGGGAAAGATCTGAGTGGCATCTCTTCCTCTTTTTTTTTCATTCCTATAAGACCAAATAAATGTATGCATGATTTGACCCAGAAAAGGAACGTATGGCATGACTGGATGAAGGTACAGCCAGCATGATGCTTGACAGAATTTCAATGAGGCCTAGATAAGAGGCTTCCAAGAAAGCCACAAAACATGTCTCAACCAACATAGGTAAGGTCTCCAAAGGGGCCCTTGTCATGGCTGCAAGTGAGGCAAAATGGCACTCAATAGTTGAGATTGTCCTGAATTTCTTTATATCCACAAACTTTCTTACCATTTGATATGAGTTATGCCAACTTCCCAGTGAAATTATCATCACAGAACAAAGTTAGTCTGAAATGCTCACAAGCAATGGTATGCTGGATAAATGTACACTTGTTTGGGTCAAAAGAGTAAATACCCCTAGGTATCCCATATGCTAGACAAATTGGTATATTCACAATAACAAAATCTGAGCCTTCATGCTAGCTATACTTAGCATAGATGGTATGCAGCTCTGACCGATTCAAAATATTTCTTATTCAGTCTTTCTTTTCTCAGGAAAAACAAACAAACAAACAAACAAACAAAACTAATGCATTGGGTTCCAGAAACAGAGTCTATTTTATTTGAGAGTATCCTCGTCCTTTTTTCTGTTTTTCCCTCAAGATGAGTACTATTAACAAGACTATTAACGTAGTCTATAAACTATCAACAAAGTCCTCTGAGAATCCAAGAAAATAATTATTGTATTAGTACAATTGTTGCTTCTTTATAATACTCGCCAAGACAAATATAATGGTGGGAATTCAGGCACAGACATTTAAAATGATACCCCAGATATTACAGGGATGCAAGCAAGTAAATGGAATATTTCTCTCCTTCAGAAACTCACATCCTAGCTTAGAAAACAAGACAGACAATGCAAAATTAAACAACCCTATAAGATAGCACAATGAGCTATCAGCTGTAAAGACACTGAGCTAGTTACTAAATATCAGGACATATAAGAATTGTTTCGCTAAATATTATACACATCTACACATGAAACAGTAGTGAAATGATTCTCAATCCACAAACCCAGAATGGAAAGATGTCAATATTTTTTTATTTTCTTAAATCAATATAAGTAAATCTCTGTATTAGCATCCCATTATGTCATGAAAAATATACCACAAGAACACACAAAAACCGTACAAAGATCCCAGGCTTTTATATCATGTTAAAGAATTGGGTGCCCTCTACCCTTTTTAGTAAAGGCTATTGGTCTAAATCATGGGTTCAACCCATCTCAACCATCCTAAGGTCATTTGCAGCTAGAATCTCTAGTGTTTCTGTGGTCATGCCTGGAATATAGTATTCCTATACCTGTGTCCAGGTTTTCACATCAAAAGTGGGAAACAGGGCTTCTGCATCTAGGCCCAGTCTTCTATGTCATGCGTGGGATAAAATCCTGTGCCAGGTCTAGCCTTCGTAGGTGCCCAAAAAGTCATATCTTCTAATGGCCTCCTGCCTTTTCCAATGTTGCTATAATAATCTACGCTGTGTCCATAGAATACTAAAAATCTCTGAATTCTGCCAACATAGAAGGAAAAAAAATGTCCCTTTCAACTCTCTCTACTTTCCCTTTTTAGAACAACTCACGTCACCTTTGCAACAAATCCAGGGCTTTAGAGAAGAAATCAAGATTGTCCAGCATCAAGCAGCTTCTAATTTCTGTCCTACAAAACCTGTAAGGTGAGAACCTAGCTACCTTGTTGAAATGGGGAAAATATACTGTAAGAAGAACAAATAGGCCAGGCACGGTGGCTCATGCCTGTAAACCCAACACTTTTGGAGGCAGAGGTGAGTGGATTGCTTGAGTCCAGGGGTTCAAGACCAGCCTGGGCAACTTAGCAAAACCTCATCTCTAAAATAAATAAATAACTGGGCATGGTGGTGTACACCTGTAGTTCCAGCTACTTGGAAGGATGAAGCAGAAGCATCACCTGAGCCCAGCAGGTTGAGGCTGAGGTGGCTGTGAGTGTGTGACTGCACTCCAGGTTGGGTGATAGGAAAAAAGAAGAACTCCAAAAATAATTTTAAAAAGAATAGTGTTACCAACACAAATTTGAAATTGCTATATGTTTTCCAACCAAAAATCCTCAGAGAAACAGTGACTTAATAATTTTTACAAGGCCTAAGTCAGTATATAAGATAGAATGACTTCTTTCTCAACAAGAAGTTGTTATGCTTCTAGAGAAAAACTTTCAAGGAAGCTGCCTAATCATCACTAATTTTGAAGCTTAACACAGGTGTAGCTATTTGAGGACAAAGATCCAGTCATTGCCACAAAACTATAAACAAATATAAAGAGTGCAGAAAAGAGAAACAAGAAAATTAATGCAAATATAATATTGTGGTTGTATATAAAACCCTTTAAGATGAATTAACTATATTTCGGAAATGACAAAAATATTACTATAGCATACACTTTACCATATCAAATGCAGTAAAGTACAATTAAAGGCAGAAGTATCCCCTTCAGGCTCTTGTGATTTATCATTCACTCAGTGGGCAATTAGTACAAAGACAGAAAAACTCCGTGAAACTGTTTCGTGAATTGCTTTTTCCAGTTTCTGTGTAAAAATAGAATCATTCATGCCCCAAATCTGAGCCACCCCAACTTAAATATAATACCAAAAGTACTTGTCAAAATGTATTAAGTGCTTCCCATGGGCCAGATAGCAAGTTCGTTGCTTTACATAAATCATTTCATTTAATAACCAGAGAAATTCTCTCATGTCAGTATTTTTATCATCATTTTACAGGTGAAGAAACTAAGGCTCTGAGAAGTCAGTTTTTCAAGGTCACACTATTAGTGACTGGGAATCATGGGAATATAATTTATACCTTTCTAACCTAATCTTTTCCAATCTAAGACCTTAAGATATACCATGGAATCTTGAAGGGATACTTGAGCAGAAATACTAACTTGAAAGTTTGGTAAAATATGACATATTCTCTAGGCATCAAAGGAAGTGACTGAGTCCCAATTAAAGAAAAGGCTAAAAGGAGATTTTTCAGGCTCATACACCTCAAAGGACAAGCAAGAATTGAAGATCTGTTTGTCCAAGCCTCAAAAGCCCAATTGCTACCTGCAAACTAAGAGTACATGTGATGTGTCCTCTAGGTATAGGATGTACTTAATGGCTATCTCAGCATTCAGTCCCACAGGATATAATGTCCTGCTACAGTAGAAACAATTATAATTGATGGGGAACTTGTTTTTGTAAAACTGAGGAGTAAGCCTAAGAGCTACCAAATCTTACTTAAGTGACTTTGGCCATGCCTCATGTTCTTTCTTTAGTCCATTTCTCACCAACTGTATAGAGTTGTTGGGAGCCAGATAATGTCAGAAAAAGTACTAGATAAATCACAGACCATCATACATATCATACCTGTTACTAATTCATTTAAAAGTCATTAAGAAATGCTGTGAGAATAGTGTATACTGGGTTAAGAAGAGGGACTCTAGGACCATCTGCCTCGATCACTCTCATATCAGCACCACCCAGCTAGATGAACTTGGACAAGTGCACCTCAATCTCCTTATCTGTAAAATGGGGATAAAGGACAGACTTTTGTGAGAACCAAATATGGAAATGATAATGTAAAGTGCAGATAACACTAAGCATTTTTGTGAATAACAAGCATGATAATATACGTAAAAACTCATGAAAGGTTATAACAAGATAGATACCACTGTTAATATCAATCATTACCAATAACACTGGTCATCACGCCCATACCAACATCACTAAGAATCATTAAAGATCTAAGAATTATGTAAGTGATAAAGTTCTCAGAGCTTTCATACAAAGTAAAAGGAAAAACAAAAGACCTCAAACTTTAACATTTGTACCATAATTGTTTCCTGTGGGTGTGTAGACTGATATCTACAAGTATGAGTTAAGACGGAAAAATAATTTCCATATTTTATCATTTGATATAAACTAGATGCAAATTATCCTGTTTATAAAGCTACTTCCACTCTCATGGGAGTACTGCCTATAAAAATATTATTACAGAATACTTCTTAAATGAGAAGCAGAGTTCATGAAGTCTCTTAGTCAGATTCTTCAGGCTAGTACATTATCTTACCTCCATTAAAGAGCTTTGGGCCATCTGTCCCATCTAAGCTACCAGCTGGCATGATCTCCAGAAATATTCCTCAATTGTAGGTACTAATTAGGTTTTTCCATATGTACAAATTGTAGATTAACTGTATTTATCAATAAAAATATTTAAATTCAATGTTATCTTTGTGGCAAGTGACTTTATCTCAATAATGAGGGTGAATTTCACAGGCAGGCCCTTTGGGAGGGTTGAAATGTTTCTACTTTTAAAGCTAATGCTGGTGGCAGCCATGGGACATTTTTTTCTCATCAAAATTCAACCCAAAATGGTCATCTCATTTTAAAAAGTAATTGTAACAGAACCAAACGCACAAGTTATAATGACATTGCCAGAAGAATGGACACTACAAAAATGTATCCTAAAATATGATTTGATGCAAAACATGTTGCCTGTCCAAGATAAAATTCACTATTTCCAGCTAGGATTGAACATAACTCATATATCCATGGATACTGATTAAGCATTAGAAATTAAACAACTAAGCTGTAATATAACTCATCTTTGTGAGGACAACAGTAAAAAAGAGAGGAGGTATAGAAACTTTAAAAAAAGTAAAATAATTTTCCCATCAAACAGAAAGAGATGACTCAGGACCACAAGAACTTCAAAAGCCAAGTTAAAGAGTCTTAGACTTTCAGAGGTCCTTAGAGTTGGCTGATCACACCTTCTCCATGACACTTCCTACCTCCCTTTCTCCCAGTACACTGTAGCATCTTTGTTCTCCCCTTAACCCTTCAACTAGGAAGTCCCTTACTATTTTCTCATCTTTCTGTCATTCTCTGGTGGGGATTTGTTATGAAGACCGGTGTCTTCCTTTCTGATCTTCAAATCCTATCTCTTTAGTTATTGGTTGACCTCCAAGTCTTCCATTAAGCACATGTTGTGCCTGACTCTTAAATCAGGAAGCATCAGAGCCTGACAGCTTAATGCTGACTAATCTGGAAGCAAATTTCTTAAGTTCAGATCTTGGCTCTCAGTCCCAATTCGACCTTAAGTAATTTCCTTAACCTCATTGCCTTCAGTTTCCTTACCTGTAAATTGATGACAATGGTAATAGTGTTTAATCTTAGAAAGCTATTATGAGAATTAAATAATGCACATCAAGCTCTTAGAAAAAAAAGTTTCATGGTAAGACCTTGATAGATGCTTGCTAGTATTATTATTTTCATGTCTCTAATACTGACTCTGTGTTCCCCTGTCATATCGATTCTTTTGTCCTTCATTCTAATTCCACATATTAACAACCTTGCCCATTCTTCAAAGCCCAGAACTGTTGCCAGGTCTTCTACCATATGTGCACACACTAAAAGTGTCAGTTGCTGTTTTGAACCCCCTAGTGGCTAATCCAAAACTCTGCCACGTGCTTTTTATTGTCTACCGTATTCCAGAGATGCTCATTCATATCTTACCCTATGTATATGTTTGTACATTCCTGGAAAGTAGGTGTTGCATTTGTATTTCCCACCAGCCTGCCCCAGTTGAGAACCTGTGATACATACACAATAGATCTGAGTAGTTCAATTCAGTAGCCACCAGCCACATATGATTTTTAAATTAATTAAAATTAAATTATTCATTCTGTTCTTCAGTCACACTAGTCAAATTTTAAATACTCAGCAGCTACATGTGAGTACTAGCTACTATATTGGACAGCACAGATATAGAACATTTCTATAATCATAGAAACTTCCATTGGACACTGTTGCAACAGATGGTACTTGAATAAATGTTTTATGATTTTTAAATCTCCTCTGTATTTTAAAAATATTATTCTCTCAGAAACTTTCTATTCTACCAAAGCTTTTATTAAACAAATATTCAAAATGAAAATAAGATTTAAGTCATCAAGATCATTTATCATGTAAGTCTAGTTAAAAAAAAATCATTTTTTCCATAAGTACCATGAGTGCAGGACCAGTTTTGCATTGCGGTTAGCCAGACAGTTTTCCAGCATACAAAAGACATCTCAACTTTTCAGAATAACGGGAGCCACCTAACCTGTGGCTTTAACATGACCAGACTTTAAATCATAACTAATCCATATACAACTCTTGCTCAGATTTCTAAATTACTTCCTAAAGTTTCAAATAGACACTTTTCAGGAAATTAAAGGGAACCATATGGTTTTCTTTGTACTAATACTAGGCAAGGTTAAAACCCTGCAAGGGCCTCTCGTTACACTTAGAATCCAGTTCAAGCCTCTTTGGGCATTCTTGAGTTTCATCTGTCACCACTCTCTGCTGCAAGCTGGCCCGCCGCCATGCTGGCCTTCTTTCAGTCGTGGAAACAGGCAGGTTCCACTCTTCCTCACCATCACATGGTTCACAACATGCTGCACAATACACTGTGCAAGCCATACTTCATTCTTTGCTTTGATTTTCACTTCCTCTGAGTTGTTTTGTCCTGACCAGTCAATACAAAATAGTTCTCCCATTTTATTCTTCCTTCTGGTATTTTACTCCCCTTCATTTGTAATTGGGTATTGTTTGTTAACCTCTTTGTTGTTTGTCTCCTGCCACAGATGTTAAGATGGGTGAACGCCAGGACTACTCTGTTTCCTTTCCCACTATTTACCCAGTATCTTGCATTGTGGCTGCTAAGTACTTAACACGTGTTTATTAAATGAATTTCAGAAGTCTAAATAATACAGTGTGTTGAAGAAAATGATTTTTATTTTAAGGAAAAAAAGTTATTTATTTATTTATTTATTTTAATTTCAATGACTTTAGGGGACACAAGTGATCTTTTGTTGCATGGATGCACCACATAGTGGTGAAGAAGTCTGGGCTTTTAGGCATAGCCTCCACCCCCACCTGTACACATTGTACCTGATAGGTGATTTTTCATCCTTAATGCTCCTTCCACTCTTCCCTTTCTGAGTCTTCAATGTCCACTATGTTGTCCTTTATGCCTTTGCAGTTCCTTAGCTTAGTTCATTTTATAAGTAAGAACATGTGACATTTGGTTTTCCATTCCTGCATTACTTCACTTAGGATGATGGTCTCCAATTCTATTCGAGTTGCCATAAAATATATTATTTTATTCAGAAAAGTAAGTTTGAGCTAACTTATTTTTGTGATTCCCTTTATGTGTGCTAGAGAGAGAGGTGAGGGGAGGAAGAAAAGGGAAAGAGGGCAGAAGAGAAGAGGTTTAATTTTGAAAGTATCACGTAAAATTATCAAATTTCTCCTTTTTCAGACTTATAAGGTCTGAGAGAAATTTACATTTGTTAGAGAGAAAATTATAAAGCAGTCTTTTTGATGTACCATATGAAATTTCATCACTTTTAGGGACACAGCGAACTAAGATTTCATCTTAAATGTTCATTACATTTAGTGGCTTAAAATCCTGGAGCAATGCCCAGATGGAAAGTAGTAAGATATTTAAGATTGATATAGATGTCTAAATGTTCTTTGAGTAATTTTTAAAAAGCATTTTCATTAAAAATACTGAATTGTTTGACTCTATTACTTTGAATGAATTGGAAAGTTAAAAAAAAAAGAAGGCAGACAATAAAGGAAAAAAAAGCAGATAATCATAAAAACTTAGATATCCCTTTGGACTTATTTTTACTCTTGTACAGCTCACCTTAAAATATCTATTGCAAACACAATATATAGTATAATAAAGCATTTTAAGTGATACTAGATTGTAAGATACACACACACACACACACACACACACACACACACACGAAGTAAAATAGCCCTAATTTTTATATATGTTGGCCCACAAAGAGAACTGGTTATTCTACTGTCAGACCACACCTTCTAGAAATAAGCCAATTGGATTTATAAAAATTTGAAGAGGCATTATGCAAAACTATCCAAATTATGGGCCCTGAATTCAGTTGATCAAAATACACAATCACTACCAGAGTAGCATGAATTCTGCTATCTTTCTCTGCTATTTTAAATCATAAAGTCAAGTTGTGACCTTAATCTAATGCAGTTTTAAAACTAGGATGGGCTTTAGAAAAGTTCAGATAATTTGTTTATTTTGCTCTGCTGATAATTTCACATTTGCATCATAATTGGATTTCTCTAAGTTCACTGCCATTTCAGTTAGCTTCGGTGATCATTAAAGTTGTTGTTGTTTTTTTTCCTTTAATCTATATTTGGGTCATGCTCATAGGGTTGTTCATATGCAAAGAAATTCATCAGAAAATGGCTGATTTCCACATTATAGGGCCATTCTCCTTTGAGATACTCAGGTTGAAAAATAATTGTTATTTTTAACTAAACATGGTTATGCAACTGATAACTGAACTGATAACTGATAACTGTTATCACTGAAAGCTGAATATCAGGCATATACATTCTGGGAAGACACTGAAATATATTTTCAGTTGTGTTATATAATTCATACTGAGAAACTTGCTGCTATTTGAGGGAAATCTTAATTTACATCTCCTAATTATAAAATGCAGTTACTAATGTTACTAATTGTTAGCTAGGGAAAATATACTATTTTTTATTTTTATTTTTTTTATTTTTGAGTTGGGCCTCACTCTGTCATCCAGACTGGAGTGCAGTGGCCGCTCCCGGCCACCGCAGCCTCCACCTGCTGGGCTCCGGCGATCCTTCCGCCTCAGCCTTCCAAGTAGCTGGAACTACAGGTGCGCGCTACCACACCCGGCTGATTTTTTTTTTTATTTATTGTAGAGATGAGGTCTTGCCAAATTGCCCAGGCGGGTCTCGAACCCACAGGCTCAGGAAATCCACTCACCTTAGACTCCCAAAGCGTGGGATTACAGGCTGAGTCACTGAGCCTGGCTTTTTTTTTAAATTTCTATTTAACATGCATGTTAGCCACTGTTACTCTGGTGGTTAGGTACCCCATTTAGATAACCCGGGCTTTGGCAGTTATCTTGTGTGTATTGACCTACCTGAGAAGCAAGAGTCTAAAGCAAAAAAGGGAAGGCCCCTTTCAATTCCAATCTCTGACTCTAAGTACTTGAAGCCTCACTTGTTACCCACATCGCTTTATATTTGTAGGAAACCTCTTATGTGAGACATTTAATTCAAAGCTTAAACCTTATTTATTAAGCTTCTTATTATAAAATGTCACAATGAGACAATTTTACTTAAATAATAATGATCAATATTTCTCCCTTGAACCATCTTTATTAATTCACATCTTTATAATAATTTTCCTGGACGGAAACACATTTGACATATACATTAAGAAATAAAACGTAGTTCAAGATGAAGCTCTGAAGCTAAGGTGTACAAAATAAAACACAGGTGCAAAGAAGAGGTCTCCAACTTGTTTTAGGAGCAAATCTATGATCCGTGAAATAAAGTAGGGATTGACGCTGCAACAGGGTTATGTATGAATTCAACAGGATTTCTACTCGTCATCCAGGCATGTGATTTACCAAGAGGCATATGACACACTGATATTGTCTTCACGGGACACAAAATACAATAAATAATATTTCAATTTTCATTATGCTTTCAGTAAATGAAATGGCAAAGGGCATACTGAGAATCTGCTATTAGATGATAATAAAACTGTTTAATTAGTCAGTCTCCAGGGGCAGAGCTGCTCTCCAGAAGTCTTTTTTCCCACAAGTAGTTGCATGGAAGAGATTTTTTTCCCTCTGGGATTTTGTTAGGACAAATCCAGAGTCTCAACCCAATAATCAAACAAGCAGATATAGCCACAGGCACCTGAACTCAGTAGGTCATCCGTGACTCCTTGATAATATCATCCAGAAACAAATGTAACTCCCTATTATTTTTGCACCTATACACATTTCTTGTTCTTTTTCAACCATACTTTCATCTAGTGTTTTGCTCCATATTAAGTAGGTAGTTTTCATTATGTTTCAATAAGGGTCTTATAAAGTGGTAGAGATTATTAGCCCAAGCGATGGTTTAACTATTTTTAAGTAGCTATAAATCAAATTTTACAAGGGAAAATATAAGATAATTACAATACAAAATACATTATTAAAATATTTATCCCATAATTTTCACATAAATAGTTGGCCAAGGAGTTAAACAAAATGTTCCTGATTTATTACTTAGAAACAGCACACATATTCCTTGGAATAAAAAGTGTCTAATGGGCTGTTTCCGTAGTTCTCCTGCTCCCTCTTCTACAATCAACAATGTGCAGAACTGGCTACTGCTGACTTCACAGAAAGCATATTATCACTTACAAAAACGTTTTTCACTTTTATAACCTATATTTTAACAAGCATTTTATGAAAAATAGTATATAAGCTTATTTACATGAAAGAAAATTTATCACATGGCTAAACAGGGTTTTAACATGGGTTTTTGCTAGAGGCTAAAGAAAATTATATAAAGTACTACATAAGTAATTTTTTTCAGATAAATTCTGAAATTTCAAAGAAATGAACATATTGCCTCGTTCTTGTCCAAATATAAGTGTGTATACCATTTGCTTTCTGTCTTCAGAAAAATACAGTCCTTTTAGGCCTTCTATATCACAATACATCAGTAAGTAAAAAAAAAAAAAAAAAAAAGATCTTGAACCCAACTTCTAATATACTGACTCATAATGGAAAAGATGTTACAATTTATATATCAATAAGCCTATAAAGTGTTTGTTACATGTACAAAATGTGAAAGACATCACTACTTAGCTGGGGATTTAGGCTAACATGTTAGAAATACACTCAGTCTTATATTTCTTCCCACCTTGATATTCTGATCCTAAAGAATGCTTTTTAGGAACTTCTCTTAGAAAATTACAAAAAGTGACCACCAATTCTTCCCATTCCTATATGAACATAATTCTACAATGTGACTTAGCAGCTACTCCTATTAAGAGGTAGAATGTATATCTGTACCTCTTGGTATCTGTTTTTGGCCACGTGACATATTTTGGCTAATGGAACATTAGTGAACATGACAGAAACAGAGACTTGATAAGAGCTTGTGCGGTGGAGCTTGTCCTGTCTTGCCACTTTTTAACTTTTGATGCTGCATGAAGCAGCCTGGGCTAGCCTGCCAAGTGCTAGAGACAGAGGGCCCAGTTGCCCACTTCATTGCAATCAACAGCCAGACATGTGAGAAAGGCCATCTGAACTAAACTGCCCCCAAATCAATCCACTATCTGACTGTAGCCATAAAAGGAAGCCCCAGAGACACCTAGAAAAGAACTGTTCAGCTGGGTCCAGCCAAAATTGCAAACCCACAGTATTTCAAGATAAAAAGGCAATGTTTTCTGGGTCACTAATATTATAACTGCTTTGTTATACAGCACAAAAAAAGATAAACTGTTTTTACAAAAATAAAGCAAATAAAAGCTGATGTTTCTGATACCAATTTTGGTAGTGCCCAAGCTTTACCGCAGTTTTGAATTATTTCACATTTTTTCATTTCAGTACTTGACATAAGTAGTAAGCATATTTGTATAGGACAAGATGTGTTCATGAAGTTTCAACCTACTTTATCAAGTGCCACTGAGAGATGTAACCAATTCAGAAAGAAAAAAATGTATAAAGTGCACAAAATACCTTGTAGAAATAAGCATGAAGAAAACTCAACTGGAAAAACCAGCTGTGACATTTACTTTTGACTTTTACAAAGAAAATTCACTTGCATTATTGAAAATCTAAGTTTACCATGGTAACTGCTTCCTCACACATCACTTTTATTTCCAACAAAGATATTTGTAGACAATGACATGAGCTATACTGAATATGAAAGTTCTCATCATAATGTTTGTGTAAGATATATTGAAAGTCGGATCACCAGTCTGCTTGTTTGTAAAGATTTTATTACTCTCATAATAAATAATTAGAGAAGTTTCCACACGATGAAAAGTAATGACATGAAGTATATGAAGATGCTTTAAAAACTGTCAAGGGCTACACAATATTGCATGCTATTTTACAACAACAAAATTATATTGAGGAGATTTCCACTACTTAGTTTCATTCACTGGTTTATTTACCATAAGAGCACCAACTCTGTGCCAGGCACAGAGTTAACCATTAGAGATATTGAAATTAATAAGGTAGACAATTCCCTGCTCTCAGGGAAATCACATTTTAGCAGGGAGAACAAGATAATTTCAGGTGTTTATAAGTCCTGGAAAGAAAACAAAACAGGAGAATGTGAAAGAGGATGGCAAACCATTTAGGATGGAGAATCAGGGACCTCTTAGGGGGGATGACATTTAAGAGGAGACCTGAAAGAAAAGAAGCAGCTGGTCATGCAGATTTTAAAGAGCTGAGCATTTCAAGACGAGAGAATAGCAAGCTCAAAGAACCTACAGTGCAAATGGAATTGGCCTTTTCAGATTTGGAAAGGCCAGTATGGCTGATACCCATTGAGTCCGAGGAGAAGTGCTAAGAGATAAGGTTAGAAAAGTATGTGGTAGGCAGAGCATGTAAAGTTTTATAAGCTATGCCAAGTCATTTGAATCTTATCCTAAATGTCTGTGTCTATTTGAAGTGTATATAAGTCATTTTTGATAGAGTTATATAGGAATTTTGTCTGGCTCTTTGACTCTGAAAATCTACCATATGCATAAGAGAAGTATGGATTAGCTAAAGCAATTGACTAAAAAATGTGTTAAATCCAGAAATATTTGAAAAGTTAGAATATTTTCATAAAAAGACTTACTGTTACTTAGATGGACTTAGGCTATAATACTGAGTGATCTATCACAAAAACAAAGAACTTATATCACATGTTCTCATTCATAAGTGGACCTTGAACAACTATCATAATACTATGAAAAAAGGAATTGGCAGTAATAGGAAACTGCCAGGGGAGGGCAGGGGTGGGATTGGCAGTAGTGGGAAACTGCTGGGGGCGTTGCACACCTCATCAACAAGTGTAACTGCATAGTGAACATTTGTATACCAAACCCCGAATTGTAACCCACATTAACATTTAAAAAAATCTTTGAAGACTTACTGTTAAAACCTTTTAAATATTTTTCTATGCTTTCTCATTCAGACATCTTGATCTTAGCATATTTATGTACCAATAAAACAAAAATAGCAACAAAAAATAAAGAACTACTCTTTAAATAAAGTATTTTTAAATAACTTAAACCCATCTAGAAGAAAAGCAGTAAGATTTCATTGAAATTTTTTAAATGGTCACTGAAATAGGAAGGATTGTTTCAGCAAATTAATACTCAAGTATATTAAAGGTATGATTACATGTGAAAAAAATAAGAAAAAAATTGCAAGTAATCAAAAGTTCAACTACTTTACTAAAAAGCAAGTAATTGTAAGTTGGAGAAAAGTCTCTGCTATAAATAACAAAATATATTTTAATTCCTCTAAATTAACTGTATAAGTTATATTATCTACATATGAGAATTGAGTGAACAAGAAGAAATGGTCATGTTTTTTGCTGAAAAGAGTTGCAGAGATTGAGATTTAAAGTAAATATTGAAAACCTAAAAATAATGACAGAAAGGGTCTTGAAAATCTTTTCTGAGTCTGTTTGAACAATAAAAAAGTGTTTTATATTATATACATAATTAAATAAAATAGAAAATAAATTATCATGAAAATGAATTTGAATACATGGTATGTAGCATTATTGCTTCTTTATATGTAATATTTTGGTAATATAGTAGATCTCATAAAAGTAGACTTAAAATTATATCTTAAATAATAATTCAATTGCTTGAAATATGAATGTGTATAAGCAATACATTTTAAGAACACAAAATAAATTTTATTTGTGTTCAAATAGTTCGCTCTAAATAGGTACTCAACCATAAAATCTACAGTGTGCATAATCATAAAATCTAAAGTATGCTGTAAAGGAAAAATGGTTATAGTTTGTTCATCTCAAATGCCTTTTTAGTAAAAATTCATAAAATCATGTTAAACTCCCATAACCAACTATGAGAATAAAATAAGAAGGAAGCAACATAGCAGACCTAGAAACAAAGCAAAAGCAATAAAATAAAAAATATTTCCTGAAAAATTGAAATGTCTTACAGTATAGAACTAACAATAATAATGATTAATAAAATACTTGCTAAAATGTCTAATGCATTGAGGAGTTGAAACAAAAGAAATAATTTCAGAGAGATAAAAAACAAAGTGAAAGCATAAATAGTAAATAATAAAGCACCAAAGATTGCTTACACTTTCAGGGTTTCTGTCAAATTCTAGAAAACTTGAGGTTCTTTTATGAAAGATGTACAGATCACAGAGGACAGTCAACCACTACATAAATATAGAATCACATTTTTAAAAAATAATCTTGCCACAAAAAAGGAGGATAACAAGCAAGTTTGCCTGTTCTGAATTTGGTACTTGGTTAAGGGAAAATAAACAAACCTTAAGGATCCATAACAACAAGTTGAATCTCGTATGAATTCAATCTAAATTTACACTACCGTGTTATACAAAACAGCAAGCCAAGAATTTAATTTAAAATGTTCCAGGTGTGGTGGTACTCTCCGATGTCTGACATAACAAATGAAAGCTTTCTTTAGAGAGAATTTGTTTCAATTCAGGCCTGAAAAAAATTCCCATATATAAAGTTTTGGGTAAAATAATTAGCTGTAACACATAAACAGGAAAAAAAAGGTATCATTAATGAGTTTTATGAAAAAAATAAAACTGTACAATCGGAATCACCAATACTTTACCTATTGAAATTATCTTCATAGGATGCTAAATACATTTGTTAATAGTATAACAATAAAGCAAAACTTTTAAAATATGAGTTAGGAGTAAAAGATGATAAAAGTATGTGAGATTTTAAAAAATCAAATCAAATTTTTAAAATAACAATTTGAAATTAATGCTCAATGAAAGAATTAAACATATTAGACACAGAATATTAGAATCAAAAGACAGAAAAACAGATTAAAATAAGTCATCCTAATTGATCATAGGAAAACAAAGATGTAGGAGAAATGAAAAAGTTAAGATATATTCAGGTAGTATAAGAAGGCCTAATACACACACAATTAATTTTCCAGATGAAAGTAATAGACAGAACAGAGAAGCAACAATATACAAGGAAAAAATAACAGGACTTTCCAACATTGTTGAAAGCATGAGTCCTAAATTCTAAGAAAAAAAAATAATAAATTGAAAATAACAAATAAAAAGGAATCCATTCCCAAATACATAATAGTAAACCTATAGATAATATCTTAAAGCAGAGAAAAAGAATGAACAGAACATTTAGGGCTGAATAGCAATTAGTAAAGGCAGCATGGAATCATGTCTCCATGTGCAGAGATTAAAACAAATATCAAAATAGAAGTATATATTCAATTCTAGTGTTAAAAAACCAAAAACGTATCAATGAAATTTCTCACAAAACCCAGTAGAGAGTTTACCATAAACACATATCAACAAAATTCATCACAAATATACTTAAAAGGCTAAAGAAAAAAGATCCCCAATGGGGGCTTTGAAATGCAATAACAAAAGGTGACATACATGTTGGCTAATATTTTGGTAACTCTACAAAAATACATATGGGGACATGCAAGTTGGAATGAAAATACAGATATCCCTCAACTTATGACGAGGTTACATCCAAAGACACTTATCTTAAGTTGAAAATATTGTAAGTAAACATGCATTTAATATTGGAAACACAGTAGAAATCTGGAACTTATGATGGTTTTACATACCATTTTTTGACTTTACAATCATATAAAAGCAATATGAATATAGTAGAAATTGTAACCCATCGTATGTCACAAGGAGCTCCTCAGCTTACAATGGGCTTATGTCCTGATAAATCCACCATGAAGTCAAAAAAGAATAAGTCAAACTATCATATGTCAGGGATCATCTGTAGAGAAAAGAACTTCACTGACATTGCAATCAGGTGATGGCCATTAAAGTATTTGTAAAGTCTTTTACAGTTCAAAATAATGAATACACATATTTATTAGTCATAGATTTTATTAACTAAAAATTGAAAAGTGAGAAAGTAAGTCATAGAATAATAGAAATTGAGTGTAGAATTTCCAAAAAGGTAAATTTTTTTAAAAAATAGAATTAAAAAAACTAAAAGAAAGCAAGAAGAATTTTTTAAAAATAGAAAATACAATGACTAAGAAAAAGTACCTATAATATAGAAAACAATCCAAATATTCTAGCCAAGAAAATAAAAATGGGGGAAAAAAAGAATCTCAGCTATATGCTGCTCAGACAAGACATACCTAAAACATAACAAGCACTGAATAGTTGAAAGTAAAGAATTGGGAAAAAGGCATATCAAGCAATACAAAAATTGGAAGAAAACATGTATATCTATATTACTAGTAAACAAAATAGACTTTAAGGAATGGAAAGAACTGCTGGATATAAAGAATAGAATCACATAACAATAAAATTTTCCAATTTTCAGAAAAATATAACAATTTTAAACGTATGGATCCTAACAATATCAGCTCATCACATGTAAAATAAAAACTGACAGAATTACATGATAACACTGAAAAATATCCATGGTGCCTAAAAAATGTATGGATCAAGCAAACAAATATCTAAATCTATAGAGGATTTAAACCCAGTGAACAAGCTTTCTCAAATATATATACATTGATCAACACATCTAACGTTTAGAGACTGTTATTTACATGAAACATTTAAACACACACACAAAGGCCAATATTCCCAACAAGGTTTGAAGATTTGTTATCATAGAGCATATATCATACTTTCTAATTACATAGTAACTAAATTTTTTTTAAAAATAGCCAAAAACTATAAATATCAAGTGCAGGAAGCTCAGGGGTCTCCAACTAGGTTACATCAAGTCAGATTATAATCAAATTATCAAAAACCAAAGACAAGAAGCATATCCTAAAGGCAGCACGTGAAAAGAGCATATTACAGTAAGGAAATTTTAATAAGACCATCAGTGAATTTCTCAGCTGAGTCTTTACAGGCCAGGAGAGAGTAGGATGATATACTCAAAGTATTGGGGGAGAAAAAAATTGCCAGAATATTGTAACTGCTAAAACTGTCTTCCAAAAATAAAGGAAAAATGAAAACCTTCCAGAGACAGACTAAAACCAAGGACATCATCACTAGATCTTCCTTTTAAGCTTACTGATAAGTAAGTGCATGGTTGAATTCACAATACTATAGTAAGCAATAGTGATATGTAAATCACTTTTATCTTTAGCATAAAGGTTAAAATAAAAAACTATTAAAAACAATAATAATTATAATAATTTGTTAAGGAACACACAATACAAAAATATATAAATAATGGCATCAGAAACATAAAATATGTGTTGGAAGAGTATTGAGCTTTTTATGAAACTTAAGTTGTTATCAATTTAAAATATTCTGTTTTAAAATGTTTTATTTAAGCCTCATGGTTACACAAAGCAGAAACCTATAGCAGACACAAAATACAAAAACTTCATAATCAAAGCAGACCACTACAGAAAACCACCTAATCACAAAGGAGAAAAGCAGGGAAGAAAGGAAAAAATTAATTATAAAAACCAGAAAATAATTAACAAAATGGCAGCAGTCTTATCTATCAACAATTATCTTGAAGATAAATGGATTAAATTATCCAAAAGACATAAAGTAGATGAATGGATAAAACTCAAAATTAAAAAAAAAACCTAAAAGACTTGCTGCCTACAAGAGATTCTCTCCACCTTTAAGGAAACACATAGAATAAAAAGGATGGGATAGGAAAAAATATTCCAGACAAATGGAAATCAAAAGGAATATAAGTAGCTGTACATATATCAGATAGACTTTAAGTCAAAAACTGTGAAAAGAAAAAAAAGATTGTATATAATGATAAAGGGGTCAGTTGATCAAGAAAGTGTAACAATCATAAATATTCAACATAGAACTCGACATAGAAGCACTTAAATATATAATGTAGATATTAACAAACCTGCAGGGAGAGAGACTGCAATACAGCAATAGTATGAAAATTCAATACACTACTTCCAGCAATGGACAGATAATCCAAACAAAATTAATAAGAAAATGTCATACTGAAAGTGCATTTTAGACCAAATGAATGTATAGACATAGAAAATGCTCGGTCCAACAGCATCAGAATATACATTTTCTCAAGAATGCAGGAAATATTTTCAAGTATAGATCCTATATTAATCCCCAAAACAAATATTCACAGATTTTTAATAATTAAAACCATATCAAGTTATTTTCCTGACCACAATATCAGGAGAAATCATGAAAAATTCACAAATATATAGAAATTAAACAACATGTTCTTGAACAAGCAATGAGGCAAAGAAAATACTAAAAGGGAAATTATTAAGTATCTTGAGACAACTGAAAATGGAAACACAACACATAAAAACTTTTGGGATGTAAAAAGTCAGTTCTAAGAGAAAAGCTTATAACAATAAGTGCCCACAACAACAAAAAAGAGAAATGTCTAAAATAAACAACCTAATATTACACCCAAAGAACTAAAAAATAAAAACTAAACCCAGAGTTAGTAGAAGGAAGGAATTAAAGATCAGAGCAAACATAAATGAAATAGAGAATAGAAAAATAATAGAAAAGATTTTTAAAAACAAGAGTTTTTTTTTGAAAATATAAAACATAATTGACAAACCTTTAGCCAGACCAATGAATGAAAAAAGAGAGAAGATTCAAAAGCAGAAATTACCGAGGAATCTCTACAACTAACATCACAGAAATACAAAGGATCATAGAGTCTACTATTAACAATTATATACCAGCAAATTAAACAACTGAGAAGAAATAGATAAATTCTTGGAAATATATATCCTGAATTATGAAGAAATACAAAATCTAAGCAGACCAACAATGAGCAAGTAGATTGAATCAGCAATCAAACATTTCTCATTAAAGAAAAGCCCAAGACCAGATGGCTTCACTGGTGAATCCTACCAAATATTTAAAGAATTACTACCAATCCCTCTTAAATTCTTCTAAAAAATTGAATTGAAGCTAATGCATCTAAACTCATTTTACAAGGTCAGCATAACCCAGATACCAAAGTCAGACAAGGATATGGCAACAAAAGAAAATTACAAGCCAATATCTCTGATAGACATAGATGCAAAAATCTTCAACAAATTCTAGCAAACCAAATTCAACAGCACATTTTTAAAAAAATCATGCACTATGATCAAGCGGGATCTATCCCTGAGACACAAAGATGGTTCAACATACATATATCAATAAATGTGATATACCACATTAACAGCCTGAAGGATAAAAGTCATATAATTATCTTAAAAGATGCAAAATTCAACATTTGACAAAATTCAACATCCTTTCACAATAAAAGTATCAACAGATTAAGAATGTAAGATAATAAATGCTATATGCCAAACCCACAGGTAACATCAACAGTGAAAAGTAAAAGCTTTTCCCCTAAGATCTGGAAGAAGAGAAAGATGCCTACTTTCACAGCTTCTGTTTAAGTTTTTATAAAGTCATGTTAATTCACATAATATGGCACTGACACAAGAATGGACAGAATGTAAAGCTCAGAGAGACCAAGCACTACATAGGAAAAAAGGTGAGCTTTATAGACTGGAGGAAAAAGAATTATCCTGGGAAAACTAATTAACCATGTGAGAATAAGATACATTTGAAACCCTCTCAACCTAAAACAATTCCAGATAATTCAAATTCTTAAATTTTAAATCTTTTAGGGAATAAAAAACCTAACTAATATCACTATGACCTTAGAATAAGGGGAGATTAAAAAATAATAATAATACATATAATATAAACTATAAAAGACAATAATATATTCTACTGTATATAAATTTTAAAAGAGTGAAAAGGCATACCTGAAATGACAAAAGGCTACTTACACTAATAATTGAGTATTTTCAGAAACTTCCAAAACTAATCAGTGAAAAACAAATAACCCAATAAAAAATTTTAAATGCTCTATAAAAATAAAAAGTTGATCAACTTCATTGGCAATTGGATTAATTTAATTAAATTATGAAATACCACTGAATAATTACTAACTTCTAAAAAAAAATAAGAGATGCTCAATCCTAGCCATGTATGACCGTGTAAATAATCTCAGCTCTCAATAACTACCGGTGAAGCGGGGGAAGGAAAGAGGCCAAAGAGTGTACCAACTGTGGAAAACATTTTCAAAATGTTTTTACATTCTTTTGTTAGTTTTGTGTTTATTTGTTTTTTCATCTTACTTGTGTATGATGTTTCCTACATTTAAAAATTATGTTTAATATTTGTATACTCTAGTCAGGTGTGGTGGCGTGCATCTGTAGTTTCAACTACTTGGAAGGCTGAGGTGGAAGGATCGCCTAAGCCTAGCAGGTGAGGCTGTAGTGGCAATGAGCATGCCACTACACTCCAGCCTGGCAACAAGCTTGAGACTCCAACTCAATATATATATTCTATAAAAGAAATATTTATGCATATGCATTAGGGAACATGCATGAGAACAATCTCTATTGTTGTCATCTTAAAAGAGCAGAAGCAAATAAATAGAAATAAATAATAGAATGGATAAATCAAATGAGATATATTTATTCCATTTAAGACAGTTTAACACTTAAAATGAATAAACCACAGGTAATAGCTTCAGCATGGATTGGACTTAAACGTATAATACTCAGCAAGTAAACAGTCACAAAAGAATACATTCAGTGTGACTCAACTGTATATAGGTCAACCATAAGCAACACTAAAAATATATGGCTTAACGATACAAACACAGATGATAAAACTGTAAACAAAATCAAGGCAAAATTAAACCAAAATTTAGGATGATGCAGACCTTGGGATTAACTGTGAAATCACTGAGGGGCACACAGAAAGACCCTAAATTACTGCGATGTTTTATTTTTTGGGCTGCAAAGCAGATGCCTGGGTTTTAACTTTGGCAATCTTTAAGTTGTACATCATTTACGTCTTGCATACTTTATGATGTATTTTTTTAATTACAAAGAGAAATAAATACGAAGGACTCAGCTGCATTTCCTGATGACATGCCCTTTCTTCTTTAGACACCCTGGGAAAACTCAATTATTGTACATCAACAGCTTTTGCCAGAAAGTAGAAAGCATAGGAAGGAGATAATTGCCTCACCGCTATCTGTGACTGGGAAGCCATAGCCCGCTGGGAAAACCCAGGTGTTCAGTGATGCCAAGAGATGTTCTATTTTTCCAAGTTTTAACACAAGAGAGTGGTGTTTACAATCCCCACAATTTATTCTACTTCAATGTACATTTTCAGGAAAAAAAAAAACAACAACATATTCTTTTTAAAAATCACAAAACATGGCTGTTGAAAAATTTGCAGTTAACTCGTTGTTTTAACACAAAACCTTATTTCAATCTGTAAAAGGAGCTGACCCAAGAGGACAGAGGAAATGTTGTCATGGGAAGATGGCATGGAAAATCCCTTGTCACTGATTTTTAAAAGCAAAGGAGCTTCTTCACAGACAACCCCAGCAAAAGACTCCTGGGTTTCAACTAATTACAGGGCCCTGAGACCAGTATCGTGGACAGAGAGCCTGGGATATACTGATGGACTTAATCTAGGAACTGGATGGATTTTACCTTCTCCCAAAATGCAGAGATTTTGGAGGGAAGGTGTGAAAGCCTAAACAGAAAACTGGGATAAATTTGCCAAAAGAAAAAGGCAGAGATCTAGAAATCTAGAATAGAAAAAAAATTACCACTATCTACTTGGAGGGTTCCATAGGTTTTCTCTTTCTCACACTTCTCAAGTATAATTGTATGATACACCCATAGAAGTTGTTTAAAATGACTTAGCTTCCAAAATGTAAATTCATTTCATTTAAATGGCTCAATGACAGAAAGAAAATTTTATAAATTTGATTTTTGGTTCCTGAATAATCCAAGTTGATGATGTGCTATTACTAGTGAAAAGGCTTTTCTTGGAAATTCCATCAATATTTCTACTAAAATAATGTCTTAAATTCTTCTGGGCAGCACTGGGCCAATTATCTCCAAGCACGTTTTTCTGCCTGTCATTTTGTGGAACTATATTAAATTTTGTTAACAGTATTACATAAATAATTAATTATGACAAAAATAATTTATTACTCTCTTAAGAGCCATAAAATATTAAATACAAAATTTAAGGACAAAAATGTAATTTCTTATTCACATATTTTATACCAAAAGATAACGCCTGTATCTTCTGCTGTACTGTGGAAAAGAAAATATTCCACTTCATTATTTCCTTTCAGGCTCCAAAGGGCAGAAAGAAGAGGGAAAACTTCTCTTATCCTCAAACTCCATGGACCAGCAGTAACTAAGATAAACCCCTTAAAATGACATGAAAAACAGTCAGGAGACCAGAGTGCTAGATCTTCTGCCAAACTAATTATTTCCATGGTCTTGAAAAATCACTCGTATTCCTGTACTGTACAAGTGGGACTATCACAATGGAAGATTCCCAAGGCTCCTTCCTGAATTGAAAACTCATTGGGTTTCCTTACTCTCTCACTGTGAGAATAATGAAAGGGTGTGGTCTCATGGAGAACCTTCTCATTCTATCCAAAAAAGAGTGAAATATCTACCTTAACGAATTTCTTCTATGTGTTTTGGTTATCGACTGACTATCATTTTAATCTATGAATACATAACACTATGATCACACAACCCATTTATGAATTCATAATGGACCATATCTCAAAATTGATATCACTTAAAAGATAGTACAGCCATCAGCACTAAGTTCTGAGCTGAATTTCTTACCACTTCACTTTGGCCAGTGTAAAAAAGGATACATTTATAGGTACAGGGAGTTTGGTGCTCTGGATCCTTAGTGAAAACAAGCAAACAAAAAACAACTCTCTGTACCTTCTTACTGAATTACAAAATTTTCTGCTCGTGTTAAATTTGAAAATTTGAACTAACAAATAAAAATACTCTTGAATATCTCACTTCCCTATTATGCATAATAAAATTTTATACTATTTACTGTTGTTTACGACTTTCTATGAATGTCCCTCACTCAAATTGTTTAGTTATTTAAAATATAGTAGACAAAATATGAAAGTCATTTGAGAGCCACATAGTGTTTTTTGAATTATATTAAAATAATACTTTAGAAGAAAATATTCCTCTAACAAGTTTGATGAAGATAAATTGCTCCATTTAATTCAAATTTATATCCTCTCGATATTGAGTTTTATGAAATACAAAAGCTATTTAGCCCGTATAAAATGGAAAGAAATTCTAATATCTACATCCACATAGAAAAAAAAATATCTGAATAAATAATAAATCAAAATTAAACATTTGATAAATACCATTATAATTCTGTTTTTACAATCTACTATTGAAACTTAACAGTAATATATTTGTATTAAAGTTCATGTGATATAACCATATGCCAGATCATAGAAATCTGAAGTTAGATGTCTCTAAGTCATCCAGAGAAACTTTTAAACAATGTCAAAGAGTTATCTGAAGAATATGTTGTAAAATATGTGAGATGACACACTTCCTCCATCTTTCTAACAAAAGAGAGGAGGAATATCATACTTTTGCACAAGTATATTCTTTTTTGAGGAATGTGATCCAATGTAACCATAATATCAAGTCTGGCATGGGACAAGAGGAATAACTATAAAACAAAGAGCTGGCGTATGGACATTATGCAGATAAGGTGCCTTGAATCTTTACTTTATATCACGAGCAAACTACCCTTCTCCACCTTGCATCTTTCCACTCTCATAACTTCCAGGTCAGGTTACAGTTTCCTGATCCAGAGCCTGCTTACCAACAACATTCCATGGATTTTGTGGAGTCTTCTTCTGTTATGACTATCCCTCACCGCACACTGGTTTTTCACCATTCCAAAGTACCAAAAAGGTAACGATCAATATGCACAGACGTATAGAGGCACATTTAGGATAATGAAGAGGGGTTAGGGCATGGCAAGCACAGGCGATAACTTAGAATATTAGAACAACTGTGTTAAAACTCCATCGACTATCCTTACCATGAGGAATTTCATTCTGGTGATGGCCCTCCATAGATCCGAGACATTCCACCATGTTAGTGGGACTCCTCTATTTCTTCTTTTCACTATAGATAACTTTGCACAAGCTGCTCTCTGAATTTCCAAAACCTTTCATTTTTTATGCAAAGCAATTCTTTATCTCCATGCAGTGCCCTGTTTTTACTAAACATGCATTTTGAGGAGGAAGGGGGCAATGTTGAGGAGGCTAGGAGGGGATGAGAACTCAAGTTTCAAACTAAAGTGGCTCAAGATGGTGCAAGTGTGTGTTTTCCTCTGACAAACTTACACTCCTTCTCCAATAGTGGCACCCAAGCTATCTCCACCCCATTTAATAATATGTTGGTGGGGTTTTTAACGAGTTTTTCTTTCCCAGACCAAGAAATGAGCAAGGTTTTAAAATTATATTCTTGCAATAACTTTCACCAGAATTTGAATTGAGAGCAGAGTAAAACAAAGACATGAAATGGCCAGCATTTATCACCCAATGGCATCCTGAAGACACTATGCATTAATTCCCTATACCCATTTCTGTGTAGAGTATCTGATTGTTTTCCAAAACCAATGTCTGAGAATTTTCTTCAATGCTGTGAGTTAACCTGTCTCATCAATAAATTCCTTTATTGCTTATGTCATGCACCACCGGTTTCTATTGCTGACAACCAAATTAAACTAACTTATATCATAGAGATATTTTCCTAACAGAAATCCATCTGCTCAGAAATTAATTGCTACTATCTAGTATGTGAAATAAACCATTATAAATCGCATTTTATGTATCTTCCTAATACTTGTATCATAAAATTTATTTTTTAAATAACTATAAAATTATCTTTTCTACTGAAGCTATTCTTAAAAACTTCTAGCATGCCCTTTCTTAAATTCTTATAATGCTCATGAACTAAGGCAGTGATCATCAATATAAAGTTAGAACATTCTATCACTTTACTTTCTTAGATTATGGCATTTTAAATGGTCCATACAGATCATTTCATACAAACTCAGCATCCCCAAAGGAATTCTTTCCATGTTATCCCTAATAGATGGACAATTGGTCTCTTTTTAAATACTTGTTAGCAGGAAGCTATTAGTTTCTTTGACCAATCCATTACATTTTTATAAGATCTTATGAGAATATTATTCCTTATGTTGAAATAGAATATGATTTGCCACCTTATTCCTTCTCCCTATACCTCTTCTTCTCTCTACATGCATGCAGAAACTTCTGTCTATAGGTTTTATTTCTGCATAAGTGATCACTTTCATCTGGCTACCCTTCAAATTTTGAAATGGCTGTCCAATTTCATGGAACATATCCCTACGCTCCCAAAAGTATTCCAAATATATGATTCATTCATATGAAATATGTAGATTAATATAGTTGTTTTGAAATTTTCTGAAGGATTTTAAAGCTAGTGGAGATGTATGTTTTCAAAATTCCCAGAAGAAGGCTTTAAAAAATAAACTCTGAAATAAATAAAGATTCATTGCACATAAAACATTGTGGTTGTTCCTTTAAAGTAATTATTACTTAAGAGTCAGTGAATTTAAGGTTATCTGAAAACAGAGTTATTATTTCTGGCTGCCAAAAAAGTTATTTCTTTTACCCAACAGTTGATTAAAGAGGGCTCCGGCAGCAAAGTCTATGTTGAAGACCATTGGAAACTCTTTTTTTTAAGGAATCACTCTCTCAGGAATTGACAGCAGTCACAAGAAACCACAGACCTCGGCATAATCTGCATGTACTGAAAAAGTAAAAAGCTTTTTAAATTTGCTGAAATGTATTATTAATCAATAAAATATTTTATCTGGTAATTCAGACCCTAAATAATTCTTCATGTCTTGATAATTTTCAAAGAAATAATTATAATATGCAGAAATTTGATTCAGAGTTAAGTAAGGTTTTTAAAAATGGCTACCATATATGTGCTCTGACAAGAGGCTTATCATACATTATCTTATTACAACTTTGACCTACATTTTATGTACAAGTACTTTTACACTAGATTTTTAGTACTTTATGGAGATGCTTTTACTTTTTCTAAACATTCTATGCTACAATTGCAATCTGGCATATGTTTTCACTTAATACAGACTTCTAAGAGGTAATATTTGTTTCTGAATAATCACTTTCTCTAATACTGAGGTAACATTGTACAATGATTACAAGTACAGGGTGGAGAGTAAAACAGATTGGGTTTCCCTCTAGGCGCTGCCATTTCTATTACTTTCTGTACCTCAATTCCCTCATCTGTAAGTGAATATAACCATCCTACTAACTTCATGGGGATGTTATAAGTATTTAGAGTTAATTAATTTTAAACAATCCCTGGCAGTAATAAGTGCTCAATACAAATTAGTGTTTCATATCTATATCTCTAAAGAAACTTTTTTATGCAAAAAATAAATCTTTGACTTTGTCATTTTAAGTAGCTATTACTCAACTCCTTCTGAAGGTAAAATCCCAACAATCTATAAAATATGTTCTTTAATATATTAATTGGTCAGACAATTAGACTAATTCATTTTATAAAACAGTATTCACCTTGCAAATTAGCATCTTTGAAAGTTAATTTAACACAATAACACCCATTGCTATTTATTGTGAGAATGCAAAAAATGAAACTCAATTTCTAATAATAGCTTCCATTTCTTTAATATCTTCTATATTACAGGCACCATGTCAAGGGCTTTATATTTTATCTCATTTAATCTTTTCATCAGCATTATGAGACTGATGCTTTCATTTCCATGAAGGAAACCAAATGGTAGATAATACACCTTCCCCCAATTCTCCCCTGAAGCAAGTCATAAAACCCTCATTTCAGAGGTGCCTTTTTAAAATTGTGGGGTACAATTCAGGGTTAGATAAACAAATATTCATTGTGCAGGTACCCTTGTTGATGAGATGTGCCCCCCCTTTCCCAGGCAGAATTCCACTACTGTCAATCCCACCTCCCTAACCCTCTTCCCACCAGTTTCCCGCTACTGTCAATCTTTTTCTTATAGTATTACAGTAGTTGTTCAAGGTCCACTTATGAGTGAGATCATGTGATACTCAGTTCTTTGTTTCTGTGAAAGATCACTCAGTATTATAGACCCTAATTCCATCCAGGTTGCTGCGAAGTTCGTGACTTTGTTCTTTTTTATAGTTGAATAAAATTCAATTGTGTATATGTACCACATTTTTAAAATTCAGTCCTCTTTTGATGGGCAGCACGGTTGGTTCCATGTTCTTGCTATTGTGAACAATGCTGCAATAAACATACCTATACAGGTATATTTTTAAGGTGTCTTTTATATACTCACATACTGAAGACACAGAAACACCGAAAACAATCTGGACAAACAGGTCTTTCTAAGTTCTCACCCGTTTATTATCTTTAGATGATGCCCTCTTTGTCTAACCATACTCTATAACTACCCATCCCTTCATCAAACCTAGTATAAAAAATTACACAGGTTTATCTATTTCTTTGGGAACTAAATTGTTTTATGAAAGCTCCCATGTCAGGAAAAACTAACATAAAATGAATTTGTATACTTTTCTATTTTTAATCTGTCTTTTATTACAGAGGCCTGTCATGAACCTAAAATCAGAAGAAAAAAAAAATTAGTCCCTATGGTGAATAAGTGACAGAGCCAGGATTAGAACCTGATATTTCTAATGTCAAAGTTCATGTTCCTCCTTAAAAGGTATGAATCCAAACTACACAATAATCTGAACTTCATTATAGATGCACCATATTTTGATGACATTAGTATCCTAAGAAACTATCTTTAAGAGTATCATCCAAACAATATCCTCTCCAAATAAATAATTGTACTTACAATACGGAAGTGCACATTGGTTGTTTAATCTTGCAGCCGAAGTTGACTGGCTACCACTGAATTTTATACACAAATAGATGTTTGTTGATACTTAATATCCTACTCTCAGATCCTTGGATATCACTTCTATATTTTTCACAAAATAAAAATACCACTTATTTCTAAATTCAAAATTAGGTATGCCCAAGTGAGAATTTCAAGAAGTTGTTTCACATAGTAGGTAAAAGTAATATACTAAGAAGTAATTTTATTAAAGTGTGCACGTTTCAGGATAAGTTCACTAATATTTGAACCAAATTTCAGGTTTTCTTTACTCACCTGTCTATTTGACCCTAAGAAATATAGCATGCTCTTGAGTTACAACCTAAGAGAAATATAGTATGACACAAGAACATTTTATTTATGAGGCAGCCAGACTTCTTTTCCTGTTTAGAACAGTTAGAAATTAGAACTTAAAAAAAATAACCTCACAGAGCCAGCTCTGACAAAAGTAACCAAGATAAGCAGAGATGTACACATCTGATATCTACAGTGTGTTTCAAATAACTGCCATCATGGGAGAAGGAATGTTCTTACTGACTGGTGAAGCCAAACCAAGAAGTGAAGAAGCATCATGAAGGGCAGTTAAAGGTTAAAAAAGGGAGGGGGGAGGTAGAAAGGGGAAGAGGCCAGCCTAGAGCTGAAGCACTCAATGACATGAGCAGTAAGGACACTTTTCACATGTCGTGAGAGCAGCAAAATTCAGACCAACTTGACATGACCACCAGAAACAGCAGGAAAAAGAAAGAAAGAATATCACAATTGCAACTGTAGGTCTTAAGTGAACAGACAAGATGGTCTTAAACAACTCAGTAACCTCAAAAGAGGTTTTTCTATTATAATTACTTTTTCTATTATAATATAAGATATGAACAACTCATAACATGGCATAATGCCCGTACATAGACATTTAGGAGGTGCCTGAACAGACTAATAGAACTTTTCATTAAATTAAATTTCAGTGTTTGTTAACTGCCTAACCTATGCTCCTAAGTTTAATGACTATAGAGAACAGTCTGATAACAAAAAATTCCTCTCTACAGAGAGCTTGCAATGTATTCACTCATTTTTTACACATAATACTCCCTTGCTGAAGATAATGGGGAAAAAAACATGAGTGAGTCAAGAATCATGCCTCGAAGAAATGTACAATCTTTCAGAAATGTACTAGACACATATAGACAAGCAATTATAATAGAAAAAGTATAACCTAAGAACACAGGGAAAAATGACAGAGATTAAAGATAGGTACACAGAGAAGTTTATTACTATTCTTCAGCTGACACAATTAGATATACACTTTGTATATAATATATGTATCAAATGTTTTTAAAGACATAAAATTCATAGATAGAATTTACGAATGCAGAAATAAGAAAAAAGAATTGGTTGGTCATTATAAAAACATAAACAGCATAAGCAGAAAAATTCTGATCGCAAACTCCAAAACATGGAGTTATTTGGCCATTTTGAAGTATTATTTTCTTTACCTATTATATATTCACACCATTCTAGCTCCAGTTTTTAGACTGCAGTACAATGAACCACAGGGATTATAATCTTTTTGCTAGCTGACCTATATTTTCTTTATCCTGTGCCCCTTTCCAAGTCCATTGAAGGGGTGAATGAAGTCCAAGGATTGCTACGTTTTCCAAATTAACATGGGCATTTTAAGAAAATCTCATTCCAAAGTCTAAATGTGTTCCTTCTTTATGAGATACATATTTCAACAGGGCAGTGTATTCACAAAGTCTTTCTATTATTAAATATGCTTCCTATTTTATAATGAAATTGATGTACCACTGTGTATCTTCTGAGAGAGAATTACATAAACTTGTCACACAAAAAAGTTACAAAACAACACTGCATATTTTGACACAATGTTGGTTTATCATTTTAATCCAGGAAGCAATATACTAACACAATAGGTAGAATGGTTAAAACCCACACACATACGTCTATTTGTCTCTTTCTTTCTTTGCTTGTTTGTTTCAAGACATTAACTCACTTCCTTAGCATGAACATTTCAAGTGCTTCCCAATATCACAGATTTATTATCCTAAGACAGGGTTGGCAAACTACTTCTGTAAATGGCTCGTAAGCATTGTAGCTTTTGTGAGCTACACAATCTTTATCACAGTTACTCAATTCTGCTGGCAAAGCACAAAAGCAGCCATGGATAATATGTAAATGCACATGGATACATTTCAATAAAACTTTATTTATGGGCATTGAAATTGAATTTCACATCATTTTTACAAGGCACTGAATACTACTTGACTTGTGATTTTTTTCAACCCTGTAAAACATTTAAAATATCTATAGTATACGGACTTTGCAAGAAAAGGTGGTGGGCCACATTTGGTCCATTTGCCTATTCCTGTCCTAAGGCAAAACTTGATTCTAAAACAATTCTTTTTTTCTGAAAGCATAAGAACAGATTTTCTATAGTGTTTTTCTTGCTTTTGTTTTGCATAATACAATAGGAACTTACATGGGACCTTGACATTTTCTAATAAAATTTACTTTTCATGGCAGTCCATGTCTCTTCCTGGATAAGACAGCTAACCTTGACAATTCTTCATGTATCTTGGCATCAGATGCACTGACTGTAACTTAGAGTTGGCAATCCCTATAAAATAGACTCCAGTTCATCAACATAAAGAAGCCCAGGGACTGAATGAACTTTCTGCAAGTATCTGGATAGTTCTTCTACAGTTTCCACAGTACAGTATATATATTTTTGTCTTCTAGCCTTATGATAACTCATCTAATTTTGCAATGTCCCAGTACCTGGGTTGGTTAAATATTCTGGCTCACAAAATATTTCAGTTTTCAGTAAGCATCTGTTCAGAGATTCCTTTCTATTATGATCTTCTCCTCTTATAACAGCCATATAAAATGTGCTCTAGTGGCTATACCTAGTTGCCTGCCTCTTTTTGTTTTGTTTTGTTTTTACTGCTAAATGATTTGATCAGCTAACCAGTTCAGTCTCTCACTGAGACTTAATGTCACATAATATGGATGCTTCAATATTATACTCATTCATTTTAATTGTTTTATTTATACCCCTTTCAAAACGTTCATGGATCTATAGTTTTTTTATGCTTTATTAGTATTTTCGATTTTTGTCTCTATTACTGGGATGAAATTTTAGGTACTCATTTCCATGCACAGAACCAACATTAATATTCTAACTTGCGACAATACCATTCCTGCCAAGGATTTGCATATTCCAGCGAGATAACACATAGACAGACAGACATAGATACAGAAATATATATATATATTTGCACACATATAATGCACACATATATATGGCAGGGAAGATATACACAAGGGAAACAGAATGGAGTTCACAGAGTACAGTTAGACTTCCTGAGTTTAAATCCCAGCTCTGCCTCTTCTCTTCTCTGATATTGGGCAAGTCATTTAACCTCTTTGTGCCTTAGTCTCTTCTCTGTAAAATGGAGAAAATAATGACATGTAATTTGTAGAATTGTTGCAAGAATAAAACGGTTAGAGAAGAATGCGTAGCACAGTCTGCATGCAGTAAGTATTGGTTATTATTATTATCATCATGTACCAGCTCCAAGTATTTGCATATGACTCTGATTTGCAGAGTAACTAAATCTCAATTTGCACTAGCTTAAGGATTTACTTGTCATCCCAACTAGGAAGTTCAAGGATTTGAAACAGGAACCCTTAGGGTAAAAGGAGGAGAATGGAGAATATCAAAGAGCAGAGAAGAAATGCTGACTCTGGTCACATCACAGGCTGTAAGAAAATAGGATATGGTTGCCCGCTGCTAGACCTTGCTTCTCATTAGGCACTCATTGTAATACATTAGCATAGTAAATGACATACCTACTGACACCATAACAGCTCTGATGGTAACCAAAAATAGACAAAAAAAGGGAGGGTATTCAATTTTTAAAAATCCCCACCCCTTCCTTAGAAAGACTATGAATATTCCCCCTCTTAATATGAATGTTCTACACTTTAACTGAAAAAAAAAACTATAAAAAGAAAGAACACAAGCCACTAAGCACAGCTCACTTCAGAGTAGCCCTATACTCCTCCTGCTTGAGTGTGTACTTTTGCTTCCAATAAACCTTACAGGTTCTGCTTTGCTGCAACCAGTGTCTTAGAATTCTTTCTCACAGAGGTGTTAGAACCTGACCAACAAACCAAGGTAGGGTCCCTCCCATCTTTGGGGACCCTTCTGGGTCTTTGTTCAGTATCAGATTTAGCTGATTTCATTTTCTGGAGGCTCACTCAGTGGAGTCAAGGGTTCTTGGCTGTCCTGATTTTTCCATCAGGCTCCTCCAGTTGGTGGATAAAATGGTAGCTAGGAAACCTAGACCCATATCCAGCTGAGCAATACCAAAGTTTTTTCCACTCTTTCTGGCAGAAGGTAGCCAAGGAGAACACTGGCCCAGTATGGGACATATGCCAAGCCTTACTGGGTAGAAAACAGGAGATGGGTCAGTCCCACCTAATGTATTGACAACCAAAAAGACGAGGAAGAAAAGAGATCTTGTGCAGATAGAAACAGCAAAGGCCCACATTATTCACAAGTCCCCTCATAGAGACCACCCTTTGAATGTGCTACAGATTAGTGAGTTTGGTGCTCTGCCTCTATTGTAAAGGTCACAGGTCTTGAATTTTCAGTTCACTGCCTTCTATAACCATCCAAGTTGTAACAACAGATCTATTACCTTTTGCACCATACTTAATCCCTATTCTATAATAAAAACACCCTGACTAGCTCAGATTAGTAAAATGCAACAATTTAAATATAACTAGTGTTGTACTCTTTATATACTCCCCAGGGGTGTTTCACATTATACTAGACCAGCTCAGTAACTAAATGCCCCCAAGCATTTGTGACAAAATCATGCTATGGTAGATATACTTTGTGTGTGTGTGTGTGTGTGTGTTGGAGTCTCACTCTGTCACCCAGACTGGAGTGCAGTGGCTGCTCTCAGCCACCGCAGCCTCGACCTGCTGGGCTCCAGCGATCCTTTCATCTCAGCCATCCAAGTAGCTGGAACTACAGGCGCACGCTACCATGCCCGGCTAATTTTTGATTTATTATAGAGATGAGGTCTCGCCGAGTTGCCCAGGCGGGTCTCGAACCCACGGGCTCAGGCAATCCACTCATCTCAGCCTCCCAAAGGTGTGGGATTACAGGCTGAGCCACTAAGCCCGGCTGGTAGATATACTTTTAACATCACACAGTAATGCCTCCCGATACACAGTGTAAAATAACTGTGTGGGGCCAGAACATACACTTTTCTTGTTTCAATTGCACAACTTATTCTAGAAACTAGACAAGTCAGACACTAGGTTTCCGTATTTCTAAAAAAAAAAAAAATTGAAATATTCGTTTAACTCACTACACAGAACTGTTGTGAGAATTAAATAAAATACCACATGTTGGAAGTACTTAGTACATACAATGAAAAGAATCAGCAATATTATCTCTAATAATTAAATTGTTCCTTGTTCCCTAATCCTTCTTTTAAGCACAGCAATGATTTCTTCCCTTAGTCTTAGATTTTTTTCCTGCTCTTAGAATAGCTGTCACTTGACACCCTATTGTCACCTCTTAGACAAAGTTGTCACCTTCTCTTACCTTTTCTGACACTGCCATCCACTCACTTTCTCTGCTATTTGTTGTGCCTCTCTCCATTTATTTCTCCCTCTCTTAGGTTTTCTTCTTTGTCTCACTTTGCTCAGTTTTATTTTTTTAATTGGTCATTATCTCTTCACTAGCAACAAAAGCCTACCTTTCCTTTTTAATCCACAGCAGAACCACTGCAGCATGCTGGTTGGAATGTTCAGATCTTGATTCATCTCAGCTATTTGACTCAACTCTGTCTATCCAGAATCACTGCAGAGGAGCTACTGAGTTTGGCACCATTCTGAAGGTTTAGCATTGTGAGACGTCTCACTCCAGATAATTAAAAAGGTTGAACTTCCCAGCAGCTCAGGAATTTGAATAGCCTCTCAAGTTCCACTTAATGAATTAATTCTCTGTGCTTCTTGAAAAATGAAGCATTCACCCTGAAAAGCCCATGGTACCACTTGCCTTCACTACAAGGATTAATCATATGTGGGTGTATGAGAAGACCTGTTTGGACTGATGTTGTAATCAGAAAGAAGAGGAAGCAGCTTCAAGCAGAACACAAAGATTGGTAATCAGGCAGTACTGAGTTCAAACTCTGGCTCCATTATGTACTAACTGTATGATCTCCAGTACACTACCTAGATGTTCTGAGGGTCAGATTACTCATCCATAAAATGTACATATTAACACCTTTCTCACACAAACTTATAAAGACAAAAAGTACTCAACAAACAGAATCAATCATCTTCCTCATTATTTTATCGTTACAAAAATCTTAAAATCGCTCTAAAATATCCATAAGGGCCTGATTATTCCAACAGAGGTTCCTGATCATTGTTGCAGGTAAACAGTGTGTATTGGATTTCAGATGGCACCCACCACATGAGCACCCTTATTGAACTCAATCTTTAAATTTTCTCTGGTGAATATTAGTATAATACAGAACATGGAATCAGGTTATGGCTGGGTAAATATTTTCACTCTGGCAGTAAGTATCACAGGGTGATAAAAATATACATGAGTTCTAAAGATGAATGATACCTAAGGAGATAATGCCAGGAAAGAGAGGGGTTAACATTGTGATATATATGTGTTTTCCTCTAAAAATATATGGTAATTGAAATAGCTGATCGGCACATGCCAAATCTTTGCTGCATTTTTACCATCTGTTGGAATCATTCCTTCTGGGAGAAACAAAATAAAAGAAATTGCTCAGTCCACCTGCCTGTCTTAGTTCATTTGCAATGAAAATATTCATTTCTAATGAAAGGAATATTTTATGAAATAGAATAGGGTTAACTCTGTTGTACAATCCTGAGTCTTTATTCTACATTCTAATTTACCCTGTTCTTCTTAGCTGTGCAAAAAGAATAGGAGAATGCTTATGGCAATATCAATTATGCACATCTTGAAGAGAGGACATTAAGGCAAACCACTGTGTTAGCATATAATTTCTGCTGTCAGTGGCTTTTTTTCTAATATAATGGTGTCTCTTTCTGTCATAAGAGTATATCTTTGCAATCTGCCTGCAAATCAATCTTGACATCAGAGAAGAAACTCACCTTAAAACAAAACAATTACTGAAATTTTGCTTCAGAGAGCCTGATTGGCAGCAAAAATCAGCTCTAATCAGTACACTCACATCATCCTAGCAGAAAAAAAATCAATCAGAAATATTGATCATTTTTATTTTTCTGTCAGATACAAATTAATCAGCATCAGATATGACAGTACTTATACAGAATGATGGTGATAATTACCTGAATTTATATCCAATTTAGATTATTATTAAAATTATTTTAACCCTATAAATAAAGAATACTAGACGTGAAAAGTCTATGGAAGTGGATACTACTCTTCTTTACCTTTACCTTACTCTTCTTTTTTGCATAGCAAAAAATCCAGTAGTTCCCAAGTTGATAATACTGAATTAATCCTATATTCATATTACCACATTTATAATAAAGTAATAAAATATGTGTGCACAGATGTGTGTGTGTGGGTGTGTGCATGTGTGTGCTGGAGGAGTAGGAGAGGTTACAGCACGACAAGTTTTTCGTTTCACTACACAAATGAGACTTAGGCCTAGAGGGGATAAGCAATTTAAATTCAACTCTAATGACAAAGCTCATTGGGAGCAAAGTGGGTCGAGAAAGTACATATTCTGAATCCTAATTCAGTACACCTACACTACATTTAAAGTAGTAAAAACAGTAAATTTGAGAGAAAGTAACTGAAACAATTTATTTTCTTTGTTTTTCTGTCAGAGATCAAAATAGGCAGTATCAGATATGGCAGCATTTATACAGAATTATGGTAATAATTACTTGAAGTTATATCCAGTTTAGATTATTATCAAAATTACAAACCTATAAACCTCAAATATTTTCAAAACCTGTATTTAAAAATTCGTTTAAAAGCATTCTAGAAATCTTTGTATTTGCCAGATGTTTAGGACTACAAAATATCATCCCAACCAACAATGATATAGACCAAAATTGTCAGGCAGAATCCTCATATCTCAGCCACTGAAAGACACTATCAAAAACATTTTAATGGATTACTTATCTGGGTGATATAGTCACCTTACTGTAGTGGTCATGCTGTGGTTTCAATATTTGTGCTCTCTAAAATTCATGTTAAAATTTAATTCATAGATCAATAGATTGATGGATTAATGGGCTATAATGAGAGTGGGACTGGTGACCTTACAAGAAGAAGACAGACCGGAGCTAGTGTACTCAGCCACCTCGCTGTGTGATGTCCTGCACCGCTTTGGGACTCTACAGACAGTCCCGCCAACAAGAAAGCTCTTACCAAAAATAATCCCTAAACCTTGGACTTCTCAGTCTCCATAACTACAAGAAATCAATTCTTTTTGTTTAAAAACTACCTAGTTCTGAGGATTTTGTTAGAAGCAACACAAAACAGACTACGCTCATGAAATTTCAGTTCTATGATCTTTTCATTTCTTAACTTTTAAAATAACACAAAATAAGGCTTTCAACTCAGTTTGATCCAGATATGATGATTTTTGAAACCGGGGATGGTCCCATTCACCTCAGGTCATTGATTCCAAGGTCAGGTATGCTCTGGTGTTCAGACTTTTTATCCAAGCACTCTGTATCCCCTCATTAATTTTGCATTCAACATTTGTGCAAGATTCAAAACTGATTGTTAGGTAGGCATAAATAAAGCAGACAAAGTTCCTGATAATTGTGAAGTTTGCAATCTTGTAGGACAGACTAACACGAAACATAGTGACACATGAAAAAGAAAAAAAAAGAAAAAAGAGAAAATACTGAAAGTACTCTGAAAGAACAAGCTAACCTAACTGTGATGGAAAGAGGAGAGATATCTAAGTTTAGAGGGGGGGGGAAATGGTAGAAATAAGGGTGAAATATTCTGATCATCTTCTAATTTTTTTTATGTTGCTCTAAAAGAGAGAAGGGAGCCATAGTGAGTACAGGAAAAGAGGAAAGAAGAGGTGGGTCAAGCTGGGGTTGTTGACAGTCCCACTGGAAGGCTTTCAAATTACAACTATCCAGATGAGGAAAACAATGCTCAGGAAGATTTCCTGAAAATTACAGTCAGAATTCAAACACAGGCTTGTGTGATTCCAAAGCCCATACTTTTACTTCAAGGTGAGAAGGAACCTTAAGAGAGCCCCTCTGTGGTGAAGGGTACTAATTTCTGAGATATTAGCAAAGAATATCTCTAGGCGCATTATAAAAGAGCTATATATACCATGTAGACTAACAGTAGAAACATGCCAATCCCCCTAACCTCCAAGTTTTTTTATTTTTAAATTGTCAAATGGATGCATGGGTGAAGGAAGAGAGAAGCACTGATGAGAATATCAATATACCAGAACTTTCATCTTAGTTAATCTTCTTGTTTTTTGTTTTTGTTTTTGTTTTTTTTGAGTAGGAGTCTCACTCCGTCACCCAGACTGGAGTGCAGTGGCATGTTCACGGCCACAGCAGCCTTGACCTGCTGGGTTCAGGCAATTTTCCGCCTCAGCTTTCCAAGTAGCTGGAACCACAGGCATGTGCCACCACGCCCAGCTAATTTTCAGATTTATTGTAGACACGAGGTTTTGTCATGTTGCTCAGGTTGGTCTCGAACCCCTGGACTCAGGGAATTCACTCGCCTCTGCCTCCCAAAGTGCTGAGATTACAGGCTTGAATCACCGTATCCAGATATTCTTTTTTAAAAGAAAGAGTTTTATTTTAATATATATTTTGTCCTAAATATAGAAAACTATTTTATGCAGTCAACTAGTGCGTTTTCTAAGTTCAGGTAAGAATTTACATGAAGCTCTGTTAAAGAAATAAATGAATCTAGCAAAATAGATTTTGTACCAATTTAACAAATATGTACTTGGCAGCTATAACAAAATGGGCGTAACCTTTTATCATAAAGCTTAAATGCTGGGGGAGTCAAGGAAGAGTTTAAGCGATAATTAAAATAAGTGTGATGAGTACTATAATAAAGATTCCATGAAACAGATGAAACAGAGAAGGGAGGGGGACACCAGGGATGCTTCCTTGAGCATCAGGAAGATGCAGACGATGACAATATGACACAATATGACAATATGACAGCTAACACATATTGAGCACTTACTATAAACATTGCCTTGAACATTTTTTCTTGAATTACTTTATTTAAACTTCATTGAAATAACAAAGTATAGTATAGAATAGTGATTAAGATGTTGGACCAAGGAGTAATCTTGTCTTATTCAAATACGAGCAGCATTAGAGTTTTAAAAAGCAGGTGGAGTTATGCATAAAAAGGAAGTGGGCACAAATTTCTAGCATGTTTCTTTCCAAGCTCTTCCAGCTACGCAAATTTTCAAGCATTCATTCAGCTTTGCATGTTTGTTTTTCAGTTTAACTTGCCACATTAGGAGGGTTCTATGATTCTTGGGACTGCACTTGGAGACTGCAACGTTAGTTTTGATTGGAGGAGCCAGTGTTTCTGCTGGAGAGATGCGAACTCTTGGGTAAGGGTACAGATTTCTTTGTGTAGAAGACCAGTGATAACACTCTGATACAAAATTTGTATCTAAATAAATTTGCCTTACTCTTAATAACACCAGCACACAAAGCAATAGATTTATAAAACAATGATTACACCTTTACTCTCTACAAGTATTTTCTAAAACTTGAGGACTGAATGTGTGCTCTTATACATAAATATCAAGAACGTTGTTCAAGGTTCTAAACCCCAGAGACCCTCTCCAACTAAAGTCTTTCTTCCTTTCCTGCCAGTCCTGGAATTCATCTCTATTGTGGAATCCAGTCCTGTCATAACTGAGGTATCCCAGTGAAAAGTTTGGAGTTTGGGGTTGTTTTTTTTATCTCAAGCATCTGGTAGTTGTGATATTTAACATGTAATATAGAGTTTTTCAGTCCATGCTTGATTTCATTCCATAAATTTTTTAAATTGTGTTTTTATGTTCTTCAAAAATGCTTCTAACTTAAGTCTTCCTTCTTTAGTATAAGAAAATATGTGATTTACAAATTATTTTACCCTTCTCAAAAAAAAGAGACCACTCTAAGCCTCACATTCTTCATCTGATAAATGAGAAAGCTAATTCTCACTCATTACTGTAAGGTTAGTGGCATGAGAAATAAATGGAATGTGTATATAAAGGTTATGATGATGTCTTGAGCATGGTAAATGCTCATCCATGTTAGCTGTTATTATAATAACCCACAAGATAGACATGATTATATATTTTTTTAAAAAACCCATGTCTAGGTGAGGTTAAATAACTTGCCTCAAGACATAATTGGGGCTAATTCCAAAGCTTATAGACCAAATTAAGTGAGCTGAATATTAATTGTGTGTCTGCCATCTTAAATTTTGTAATATACTGAGGAAAAAAGAAACCAAGTGTAAGAAAAGAGCATCGATTTTTATATTCAGTATTATCTGCTATTCCCTATATATTATATTATTTATAGTTTGTTAAGTGAGGTCTGACAATTAAATTCATGAACTCATCCTAGAAAAAATACAGCCTACCTCATTGCTTAATATCACTATGGTCACCTTCGAAGTATGCCCCTTGGGAAGCTATGCACCAATGCCAGTACCTAGTCCACCCATCAAAGCAGTTTTGGAACTCTGTTTTTTGGAATGGTCATCAGGGCTGCTGTCATATTACCCTTGATGTCCTGAATGCCATCAAAATGTCTTCCTTTTAATACTTCCACTATCTTTGGGTAAAGAAAAAAATCACTGGAGGCCATATCAGGTGAATAGGGAGGGTGTTCCAATACAGTTATTTGTTTACTGGCTAAAAACTCCCTCACAGACAGTGCTACTGCATTCATATTGTTTTATATGTTATTTATAGTATATTAGTTTATTATTTATATATTATTTATGTTACATTACATCTTATTATATTTATGTTATATTCAGTATGGAATGATGGTGCTTTATGTTCAAGTAAAAGCATTTTTAAATTAATAATCAGATCTTACCTTCATGAGTTGAGAGAAAAATGGTTCCAAGAACTCATTCCTTAATGATTTAATTCAACAAATATGCATTAGACATCACTAGGCAATGATACAATAGCAATGGAGATTCACAACTGACAAAAAATCAATTAAAATAAACAAGAGGTCTTTGCCTTCTGGGAGATAACTTTCTAGTGGGAAAGAAACACGTGAACAATTCATTACATCCCAAGAAGGTCTCTGCCAGAGTAAGTATGTGGGCCCCTCCAAGGAAACTCTCCATTTTGCTAAAGAAGTCCAGATAATTTATCTCAGGAAGGCTTCCAGACTGCAGCTCATTGGTTTACCCAGCTAATGTTCACTGGGTATCTATTATGAGCTTTGCACTTTTTGAGGTCCTGGAAATAACCACTATCAACAAAGCATGGACCCTGCTTTCCATTAGGCAACACACGATCCCTGCTAACCCTCAGGGAAAGGAACTGTTCGGCTACTATTGAGGAAGATTCTGGAAGAACTGAGAATGTTTACCTTTTCTCACTCTCTTCTCTCATTCACATTTAATTTAATTAGAAATAGTCTAAATTGCACTTCAGCAGAGCAAGGCAACACAACAACCTGGGAAACTCTATTTGTTAACAGGGTAGATTTAGGTCGATGTTTTCTAGCACAATAAACATAAGCGTAAATGTTCCTTAATTAGAGATAGTGTGAAGCCAGCAGAGAACAGTATGTCCTATGGGTGAGCCTAGCACTTCGAATGCTCAGAGAGAGTCACATCAGTAATTCAGCCTCATACTTGAAGCTTTCAGTCTCACTCTATATGCAGCTGATTTGTAGATCTCTTATTTATTTGTCTACATGCTCTGTTTATACATTTAATTAAAATTCTCCAAGTTTTGTCATGTACCTTTGCTTTAGCCCACTCAGTAAGTGATTTCAAAATTCTTCACCTATCTCACTAAAATAACAAAGAACCACAATTTTCTTATTGTAACAATCCCCACAAAAGCAAAAGTGAATCAGGATACTGTTACTTACATGATGAGTATCTTAGAGAAAGCTTTTTAACATATAAAAGCAAATCCTTCCTTGAAGAACATTTTTACTAACAGAGCTTTGCCTTGCTGGATTCAAAAAAATAGTCTTTCAAGGACAGTATGAAGATTGACCAGGTTTCTTCGTATTCTCTATATTCGAATAAATTGAGCCACTTCAGGCCAACTTACTTAAATCCTGAGTCTTGATTGTCTAATTTGTAAAACTGTTCAACTGCCCTATCAGCCTCATAGGGTTGCAGTGGGGAGTCCAGTAATATAAGACAGCATTTGGAAAATTGCAAAAGAAAATAAAGATCATTATGATGCCACTATAAAACTTTAGGCCCCTAATATTTTGCTTCTGGTCACTTTCAAAGCCGTAGGACATAGTAGGTAAAACAATGGTCAGTGAAATAAAGACCCAGGAGAATTAAGTTTTAGCTTGGGTTTATCACTAAGTGGCTGATTGACCTTAGAATAAGTTATATAATATTTTCTGAACTTGTTTCTCCCTGTTCATACAAGAACCTGACTCTATTATTTCCAGGTCCCTTGTCTTTGATAAGAATCAGTGACGATCACTTGTTAATTCAAAAATATTTGCTGAGCATGTGATATGTTCAACATAGTATTAATCACTGTAGATTAGGGTAGAAAAGGGGGGGAGTAACAGGAATATATTTCCTCACAATTTTGGCGGCTGGGAAAATGAAGGTCAAGGCACTAAAGATTCAGGAACTAGATGATGGTCCACTTTCCGGTTCACAGAACAGTACTTTCCCACTGAATTCTCACACATGGTAGAGGGGGCAAGGCATTTCTTGGGACCTCTTATAATGGCACTAATCCAAGTCAAGGGGGGAAGAGCCCTCATGACACAGTTACTTCCCAAAGGTTCCACTTCCTGATACCATCACATTGGTAAGTAGGTTTCAACATATTAATTTGGGGAATACATCAACAACGTGCAGATCATAGCAAAAGTCACACATCAGAATCTGACCAAAGAATAAAAACAACATAATTCATCAATCAAGCAATAAGAAAAAGGCAATATCTGAGAAAAGATTCCAATCTGGGTTAATCAGTAAGAAAAGAAGATTAGGTATGAAGATAACTGACCTTCAAGGAATTACATGTGCAACCACAGACAAGTCACTTAACCTCTCTGGACCTCAGTTGCCTCATCTACAAAATAAAGAGTTTGGGGTCATGTGACCTCCACAGTCCTTTCTATGACATCTAGTATAGTCACTAGGTAGTACTCTGTGCAAGTCCTTCGGAAGATAAAAGAACCATATGACCCAATTATGGTAATAAGTCCAGTGACCACACAGCCTGGGTTGCTCAGAGCAGTCTCCACTTATACCTACTGTTCCTCAGTAACCAGTCATAGCTCCAACAGCATTCTCCCTTCCTGAGTTCACTCTCCAAAGTAGTCCAATTTGGATGACCACTTAGAATCACCATTCTAGTAATCAGGCATACACACAAGCTGATAAAACAAGATGATAAATGGTAAGTGTCAAGGAGGGGACAGACAGAACTGCTCTCGGACCTCAGCAGTGGAAGAATTAATAACTAGTTTTTGGATTAGTTAAAGCTTCGTGAAGGATGGGGACAGAATTCAAACCTAAAAGATAAGATAGCTAAGGGGAGAAGAGTTAGTACCACATATGTGACTATGTAAAGTTCAAATTGCTTCCCAGGTCATCCCAAATTTTAATTGCAGAGCAGGGTTTTGGACCTCTTTTGCCATTGACGTCGTATTTACTTCATCATCCCTAAATCTAAATTGGTCTTCCTTTTTGAGTGCTTGTGAACCCAATTACTTAAGTTCCCCTCAATATACCAGTGAAATATGACAAAGACCTTGCCTATCCTATGGAAATCTAGTAAATCCCTGCTTACTAGACTTATCTAGACTTCACTCTTGGCACACCATTCTTTTTTAATTACATTATTTTTGGGGGGGAATATAAGTCAACTCTGATCTTTGCTAGAATGAACTCCCAAACTATATTCTGAGTAATTTTATTGAACCATGACAGTTCTTTTGGAAGTCAGGTTTGTTTTTTTTCCCCAACAACTAGGCATTGCTATGTGGACATCTATCAGTCCCTTGGACTCTGAAGCTCAATCTCTCTAAGACAATGTATACAATATTTGTTCTATTTTATTGCTATTAGTTATTTAAATATTTATCTACATTGAGTTCTTGGCTTATATCTTAATAATATTGGATCATCAGGGTCTTCTCTTGTATTTGATAGAGTCCAATAGATACTATTGAATGAACATGACTGTTGCTTTTTATTCTCTGTTTTATCACTTGCCCCCTGCTGACTCATCTTCTTGTCTTTAAATCGAGATGATATATACCCCCAGGACATCAAAGATCATTTAAACATCGTGTTTAAGAAATTGACAGACTATTCCCTCTACAGGGACTTCAACAGAGAAACATTCGTTGTTCAGTTTTCAGTATCAAGTTAATTCAGAATGAGAGACACAGCTGCATCACCCCTCTCCCATTTTTCCGGCATCATCGTCTATATAAGAATCTTTAGTTTCTGACTTTGCCTCTCTCATTCTTCTCTCCTGCCCGTGACAGTAGACTGATCTCTCCGAGATTTTCTTCCATCTCTTTTAATAAAATCACGCTGGCATTCTATTTTCATCTTTGCGTTCTGGCATCTAAACACACTGAAGTCGTGACCTTTCAAGCAAATGTAGCAATGGTACCAGCGCATCCTGATTGAAAAATCAAAACTGATCCCATACATGCTGTAATTATTCTGTGTACACAGGAGTGATGTCTGCACTTGCGGTAGACAGATAATTGGATTTCAGATTACTGTTAAAAATATGCACATTCCACCTGAGCCCCAGCAGTTTCTTTTTCCTGGGACCCTAATAGAAACTTAAAACTTTTACTTTTCTACAAGCTTCTTATCCACATACGGGTGACTTCTAGGTCCTGCCTATTCCATTGCCTGAAGCTTTCTAGGTTACCCTTTATTCATCCTTTATTCTCTCTCCAGAATTCTTTCCACTGTTCCAATACTGGCCACCATTATAAATCATCTGGCCAATCTAAAACTATATTTGTTTCCAATCTTGCCCCTCTTCCATCCATCTTACATGTCCTTACCAGAATTATCATTAGACTCTAGTTGCACTTTTTCTTTAAACATTCTCAGTGAAGTCTCTTAACCTAATTTCTTTAAAAAAAAAAAAAAGGGCAGAATATTTCCACTAAAAATAGAGAACAGATATGGCAATACTAGGCTAACACCCCCACGTGGTGACAGTCTGCTAGAGCTGGCCAGCGGCTGCCTCACGAAAGCACTATGAAGACGCTTTTTCATGCTCTGTCCCACCCACCATGGTTTTGGTTTCACCTCAGGTGCAGCCATTTATTGTGATGCTGATACATCACCAGAGGAGATCATACATTCACAGCCTAGCTGGTTCCTGGGGAAAGTATACATTTGTGACTTCTATACTATGTATCTTATCAAATGTAGGGATGCCAGAATAATAATTAATAAACTTAGAGCTATGTTTGAGGGATAATCTCAAACAGGAATTAAATTTATTTCAGAATAAATGTTCTTGTAGAAGGATATTAAATTATGAGTGGTTCTATTTACATTTTAGTTAACATTGTATAAAGTTTTGTCATGGTCTCACATCTACAATCAGATATTTGGAGTATAAAAGAGAACAAAGAAGATAAATGACCGAGGAGAAACTTCAATCCCTTGATAACTCTGACAAACACTTTTCTTGTCATTTTCTGCATTGATTACTAGCACAAGAAAAAATATGTAGATGTCTCCGATTTCTCTGAAATGGAATTTAATTTCAAATTCTAGTGGCCAAATTTCTGCCTCATTTCATTCCCTAACTCTCCATAGAATTTAAGTAGAAACTATGGTTATGCAATGAAGGATTCAACTCAAAATTCTTGCTATATTCTTACAATAAAAATTATTTTGAGATGTACACTGGCATTTTTAATACATATTGTTTATAATAATATTATAATAGTATAAAAATATTATGGTTTATATAATATTAAAATAAAGTCAAAAGCCATTTAACTTGCTATCACTACTAATTGTGTGTACTTTTTCTATTAATATCTTTTTAAAGCAAATTTAATACATCATCAACATTCTTCTCACAAATAAAAATCAGTTAATTTTCCTTCTTGTAATGGTGTTTAGAAAATCCCATTGATAGTAATTCTAAGACAACTTATTGACTTAAACTTATATAGCAGATGTTTGAAACCAGAGTACTCTAAGCCATATTCTTATAAATAAGGTATTAGTTGTGTATAGTTATTAGGCCCAGAATTTAGAAAATTCCTGAAATTTAGAAAAACAAGTACTATGTTACAACAAAACTGTGCAAGAATAGAAAAGGAGAGAGAGAATTACGTAGGATTATCCAGTTTCTTGTAACCAACTCTCAAAGCAATATCAGACACAAGGAAGATTCTGGAAATCATTGCTCTTCAGTGAGGAAATCTTATCAGACACAGAGTCTAAGACCAAAAAGAGTAGAATGAATAACAAACTTTCAACCAGACATAAGTAATCTTCTGACAACTTGCTACAAATTGCCGAACTGATCATCCCTATGCACACTTGCCAAAGAACTTGAAAATTCTGGAATTTTTTGTGCAAGCAGGTAGAAGTCATTGATTCATCTTCGCCCCTGGTCTGCTGTCCCTTTGAGGACCATTTCCCTCATTTAATTGATCTTTAAAGTGCTGTTAGATGAATTGTTTCTTTAAGAACAGTGGTCTCATTTATATAAGGAATCATCTCCAGTTTTACTTCTGCAACTAGAGAATAGAGGTATCAATTTATATCTAAATGGATTTTAATAAAATGATTCAAAGGAGCAAAGGGTATTGCATCAAACATAACACAAACTAATGTCTTCATGATTAAGATTTGGAAGGGTTTAAATGTTTCATTTAGAGAGATATAATTTTATTTATTTATTTATCTTACTCTTTTTTAAATTTTAAAGATGTGGGGTACAATTCAGGGTTAGATATACGAATGTTCATTATACAGGTGACCTTGTTGATGAGATGTGCCCCTCCCTCCCCTGGCAGTTTCCCTCAGCTGCCAATCCCATCCCCCCTCCCCTGACAATTTCCCACTACTGCTAATCCCTTTCTTATAGTATTATGATAATTGTTCAAGGTCTGCTTATGAGTGAGAACATATGGCACTCTGTTCCTTGTTTCTGTGATAGATCACTGAGTATGACAGACTCCAAATCCATCCAAGTTGCTGTGTAGTTCATATGTTTGTCCTTCTCTATGGCTGCATAATAATTCCATTGTGTATATGTACCACATTTTTTTAACCAGTCCAGCTTCAATGGGCAGCATGGTTGGTTCCATGTTCTTGCTATTGTGAACAGAACTGCAACAAACATGCATGTACAGGTATCTTTTTTGTAGAATGATTTGAGTTCCCCTGGGTATATTCCCAATAGGGGGCTTGCTGGGTCATATGGAAGGTCAATTTCTAGGGAAACTATAATTTTAAATGTTATTGATGGTTTCCCTATTCAGTAAAATAATATAATCATTTTATTTCACCTAAATATGCTTAAAGAGAAGTCTGAAACTTGATCAGTGGAATCTGAATTCTACCAGGATCTCTTAAAACATCTTTAAGAAAACTGGCTTATCATATATGGTCTCAGATTTCTACTGCCAATAAAAAAATCAGATAAAATATTTGGTTCTTAAAGGAAATTTAGACCCCAGATTTTAACACAGATGCCCATATGCGGAACTGAAATCACACACATACCCTGTGTAGATATATTCATATAGACATAGACATAGATACAGTTCTGTGCTAGTGTCTCAATCTAATATTCATTATCTTTTTTTGGCTAAGTCTTGAAACTGATCTCTTCCCTGTATGAAGAATCTTCTTTTTTACCCCAAAGCTGCTTGTTCCTCCCACCCAGCCAACTGCCACTTCATTCTATAACTCTCAGTGGTACAAATGGCAACTATATTTTCCAGAGCAGAACAAACTGTTCAAGAATATCAAAACTGAGGCAGATGTTAGATGCACACAGATATCAAAGACTGAGTATTTTGTCATCCATTATCAAGTTGTAAAATCCTAGAACCTATCTTGTTTCTCCAATAGTTACATATGCTCATTCTAGCAAGGCTTTTCATATTTAAAACAGAATAGAATAGAACTTATTTCCTTAAAGTTTTTTTCCATGTATAATTATATAATGGACTTTAACTTAACAAAATTCACTTGTTTCAAAGGATATCAGACTTTGGTAGTATATATAATAATTCAAATACTATAAAAGTCAAATCTTGGAGTCCATCTTTGACTCTTTTTATCACTTCATATTTAATCCATTAGAGAATTATTTATCTTAAGCTTTAAAAATATGCACAGAATCTACTTTCACCATCTGCACTGCTATTATCAAGTCCAAAGCCTCCATCTCTCACCTGGACTCATACAGCAGCATTCAGTCAGTGTTCCCTCTTCCATTCTTTTTTAAAATTAATTTATATGTTTTAGAATCAGGGTCCCACTTGTGTACCAGGCTGGGATGCAGGTACACAATCATAGCTCATGCAGTTTCAGATGCTTGAGCTCAAACAACGCTTTTGCCTTAGTTTTCCAAGTAGCTGGGACATCAGGTACATGCCACCACATCCAATTAACTTTTCACTTTCTTTTTATAGAGAAAGAACCTCACTATATTTCCCAGGCTGGTCTTGAATTCTAGGCCCCAACCAATCCTCCTGCCTTGGCCTCTCAAAGCTTTGGGATTACAGATGTGAGCCACCATGCTTGGTCTTCTATTCTTGATTTACAAACAATAGCCCAAGAAATCTTAGAACATCTACAGATATATCACTTTTATGCTTAAGAATCCTTTATCACTTATCTCACTCAAAGTAAAACCCCATCTTACCTATGGCATGTTTGATCTGACCCCCAACCTATTTCTTCTTTCTTTTCCTCCTCAGTGTCCCCCATACCACTCAGGTCTACTTGAACATTTTGCTGCTCTTTGCCTATGGCCAGGCACAATCCCACCTCTGAGCTCTTTTCATCTGTTCTTGCCTCTGCAGTGAAGTCTCCTCTCCTAGAAGTGGTCTGGATCATATTCTCACATCATCCAGACTCAAATGTCACCTCATCAGCAAGGCCTCTCTGACCACCCAATTCAAATGAGTTTCTTCACTGTCACTCTCTGTGAATTTAACCTGCATTATTTTGCTTCTTAGTGGGAGTTCAGCATCTCTCATAATTAGCATGCATAGTGTCCATCTATAGGAAACAGAGTTTCTCCAGTTACTAGATATCTGTCAAACATCCTAATCATGGCTGGCATGCCAGAAAAGAAAAGGATCAGAAACAGCAATGATTTTCAATAGATGAGTGACTAGAAGTGTTTCCTTCTCTCTCTCAAACTTCTACTTTTATCCATAGACCTGGTATGAAAAAAAAAGTGCCATAGCTAAAATTCAGATTTGTCCTGACTATAACCAGGACTTCTTGAATCCATTCAACAAATGTTTAGTGAATTATCCCTTTGAGCCAGGTGCAGTCCTATATGCTGGCAATTATAACATGTAAAACAAAATCAAAATTTGTGCCCTAATGAAGCCTGAATTCTTATAGAAACATACAAGAATAAAGATGTAAAACATAACCAAATGGTGGCAATTGCTACAAAGATAAAACAGCAGGAAAGGAGAACAGACAATGCTGATTGGTAAAAGCAGAATGGACAGTGATCATTTTCAGTATAGCAAGCTTCATTGAAAAAGTAACATTTGAGTAAGGGCTGCGTTTTTCTTGATTGCTGATGATTCCCAGTCTGATAACAAGTCTTCATAAATTTTTGTTAAATGAATAAATAAGCAAAACTAAAGTAGAATTCCTAAATATGCCCCTTAAGTGATTTTCCCCCATTTTGGTGTTGTCATCACCATCACTACCACAATACTACCACCAACAACAATAAAAGCAAAAATAAAGTGTTTGCTTCGTTATGTTTGTTGGTGTTGTCAAAATATTGTTATTCCATGATGTTATTAATTAGTAAAGGCAACCTGGAGCTATTTCAGGTAATTCCTAGGCAGCTTTCAGTAAATGTGTTATTCATATATAAGGCTAATGAATTTCACAGACTGAATTCTCTTTTTGCAAATGGTCTATTTCAGGACCTGATGGAGAAACTATTTTAAATATTCCTGGATGCAGTAGACAGCAATGGCATTTCACTTCTTTCCTGTGGGAATGGGCTTGTGACATAAGCCTCAACCATCAAATATGCATTATCCCCTCTCAACATGTGTTTGCTCAAAGGGAGTGCCTCTGTCACTCAAGTAAATATAATCAGTACCCTGCCACAATTTTTGATAAATATAAATATATATATGGAGAAGAAGTGTCACTTTTCTTTTCTGAACAAGAAAGAAAGAAATGAGACAAACCTGAGACTGCTAAAATCTATCTAACCCAACATGTAAAAAGAAGGAGCCCAGAAGCCAGTCCCAAAGCAAGGTATTGGTGATCAGGGTTGAGAGCAGGAGAAAGGAAGGGAGAATAGGAAGGAAAAAAAAAAGGAAAAGAGACAAAAACAAAAGAACTCTCATGATCCTGCTTGAGCTACTAGATTCAACCATACCACCTGAAAGTATCTCCACGTCTACTACTACGTTGTATTAGATGTGCTAATTGAAATCAGTCTCTGAGCTTTGTGACTAAAGCTGGCCTATGAACACATTTACAAAATAAAGGATGATTTACCATATGCACCGAGGCCAATGTGGCAGTTTTGCTTGGCAAATGCAAATATTAAGCAAACTACAATTATACTTTGTTTTAAATGCAAAAGCAATTAGTCTTTGATTTTCTTGTAATATACTAATGAAAACTTAAAGTATTTTTTCCACAGCTAGAAATGTAATAATTCTGTGAAACTTTGACTAATAGTGACTTTGTTATATGACTCATATCAGATTAATATTTACATGCTTCCAGAAACTCACACTGTCAGCATATGATAATCCAAAAATGGGTTATAATCCTCACACTTTCTCACTATGAGGAATCATTAACCTGTTTAAATTCCATTTGTGTTGCTTCTTATTTAATTTCCATGGATAATACTGCAATCTATTTTCCAGATACCCAAAATGTTCTCATACATTTGTATACAAGGTACATATAATATGTAATAAAGAATTATTTTATGTGTTATCAAGGACATTCAACACAATCACTCCATTTTATTTCAGGCACACAGTAATGCAAACATCCTTCTCCATAACAAACAGGTTTTTTAGGATAATTTCATTTTTGCATATGTGGTTTAAGAAGACTATCTTGGATGTGACAAAGGCCCCTATAAACAAGCAAAGAGAAAATGTTCATGGATGTGTCTTACATCAACACTGCCAGACTACAAATCCCAGAGTTTCTACAGTTACCAGATGTCTGTCACATGTGCTCATAGCTGGCATGCCAGGAGATAGGAGGATCAGAAACAGCAATATGATTTTCAATAGATGAGTGGCAAGAAGTGTTTCCTTCCCTCTCTCACACATCTACTTTTATTCATATATCTGGTATTTAAAAAAATGCCATGGCTAAAAGTCTGATTTGTCAAAAAGAAGGAACTCCTGGAATCCCTCAGGCGGGACAGCAAATCCTTCTGCAAAAATCCAAAGTCTGAAGAAGGTAGGTGGACAAAAGCAATTTTAATTACCTCCTAGTGAAAGAAAAGTGAGAAAGAAGACTAGGTAGTAGACATAAATCCAGGAAGTTGGATTCTCTATTAGATGCAAGTAGAGGCAATGGGTGGCTCAGTCAGCCCGTTTCACATGCCGATGATCTGGTCCTTCACAAGGCGTTGCTGAAAGAAACAAGTTAATGACTGAAATAAAGTTGAAGAGAAATATCACCACTTAGTGACGGAACCCCATGTGTTATCTCAAGGAGCTATAAAGGGAAATTGCTTCTCTCCTTTTTGTTTTTCTGCAGTCTCATATATCCAGAATTTAAGTCACACGTTTTTTTTTAAAGGAACTCATTCATGAGAAGAGAGAAAAACAAAATCCTAAATAACAAATGGCTTTCTTTTCAGGATGGTGATTCATCCGTACTTCTGAAAGGTAGATACCTATGAAAAACAAATGGATGGTTCAGGGGTTCACTTACTCTTCGTGATCACTTCCATCATCAGCAATAACAAAAGGAAAGAAAAAAGAAGGAAGGAAGGAAGGAAGGGAGGGAAGCGAAAGGAAGGGGAAAAACGGGAAAGAATAATACAAGGAAAAGGAGACAAACACAACAATGCATCAATTTCTGAATTTCACATCAAAATATAACAAATGAGACTGTTTTAAAACGACTAGAAAGGTTTCAATCACGCACTCACCAAAAAAAAAAACACAATAATACTATTAGGCATTCCTTTATAAAGCAATTTTGACAAACTTATAAAAAAAAATCTCCATACACAAATATATGCCACGAGACTAGAAGAGTTGTCTCAAATGATTACCACAGCTTCACTGTGGTTTTAGGATATAGCTTGCAGAGTTACACTTCTAAGTCTTGGTAATTGAAATAATTTATTTTTTCTACATGTATAAAAACATACAGTTAATCAGCAGCTTAAACGGAAATTGGTACAAATACCATGAAATGAGACTTTGGTTGCAAATCTCCTCTCAATTCAGGCAACTCACAACAAGTCTTCTCCATTAAGCACAACTAATTGAAATTTATTTTGTAAAACTGCCTTCTCCAATTCTCTTGAGAAGACCAGGGTCAAGCCCTGTGTTTATTCAGGGGAAGAAGCAGGAAATAGCTTGCACTACCATGAATAAGTCTGTAGTCTTTTGCCAAATATCGGTGGGGAGCTACTGCTCTCATCCACAGCACAGACATCCTAAATGAAGCAAGTCTGGCCATGAGATGTTAAAGGAACTAGAAAAGACATTAGTTTCCTTTGTTTTAGGGACCCATACTTAAAGAATGGTCATGTTCAGTCATGCTCGTAATCCTAGTGCATTGGGAGGCCAAAGTGAGGATATTCCTTGAGGCCAGAAGTTTGAGACCAGCCTGAGCAACATAGCAAGACCTCTGTCTCTAATTTTTTTTTTATTAGCTGGGTGTGATGGCAAGCTCCTGTAATCCTAGCTATTCAGGAGGCTGAGGCAGGAGGATCACTTAAGCCCAGAAGTTTGAGGCTGCAGTGAGCTAAGATCTCACCACTGCATTCTAGCCTGCATGACAAATTTTTTAAAAATCATGTAAATAACCATAATGCACAGAAGGCACTACAAGAAAGCTCAGGGAAATGTAAAAAAAAGAAGGCATAGAGTATGCTGTCCCTATCCATGTACAACAACAAACGAAAGTACTTTGTCCAAAAACACAAGTCAAATTGTATCTCTGTATCAGAAAAAGAATAAAACTCTCAATTTAATTCTACCTCTATTCAAAATGAATTCCATAGCTCAGCCTGAAATTCTTTATTCGAGTGCTTCAGTTTTATAATAGCATTAGCTTGTGTCAGAATTAAACATAAGTATGCATCTTTCTTTCTCACTAGATTATATTACAAACTGTAATCTAATCCATGGTCTACCGCCATGACATATTGCAATTAATAGAGGTGCAATAATGGTTAAATTGAATGTAATTAGTTCGGTGCTACAAATTGGAGGAGAGGTTCATTTAAATTACCAAATTCTAGGAGTAGAAATGGGTCTCACCTTTTATAAGCAAGTTTACTAGGAGTGGGGAATGTGAAGACCAGGTATGCAACTTCCATCCCATAAATTCTTGATATGAATTATTGCAATCAGAGTTAATTTGCCAGTTCCCTACCACTATGTTCTTTGTCTCTAGAATCCAAAATGTGTACATTCTTGTAAGACAGTTTCCATAGTAGACCAGTACTGTTCTTCTAATTCTTTACAACAGATCATACCACTGGTTAGGACAGACTTGACCACTTCAGGGCAACAAAAGGATCACTGATGAAGCTGGAAGCTGTTTGCTCAAAACAGCGATAGCAGAGGCACTGGAGGGCCCCATAGCACAAGTCACAATCAGGCCAAAATCTCCCACGTGGAAAAATGACTTTTATCAAATCAACTGATTAAGTGAGAATTCCCTAAATGACAGAAACTATAGTTAGAGGAATTCCTCAAATTTGGTAATATAGTCATTCCAAAATGAATCTTTTCATCCAAGTTAATCTTCTTTATCTCTTTAGAGCCATGTTTTCTTCATAGTCAGTCAAAGGGAAAAAAAGCATTTGTACATTCTAATTTACAAAGATTAGGCTGGGTGTTGTGGCTCAAGTTTGTAATCCCAGCACTTTGGGAGGCCAAGGCAGGAGACTTGCTTGAGCCCCAGGAGTTTGGGACTAGCCTAGGCAACAAAGTGAGACCTCTTCTCTAAAAAAAAAAAAAAAAAAAAATTAACTGGGCATGGTGGCATATGTCTGTAGTTCCAGGTACTCAGGAGGTTGAGGCAGGAGGATCATCTGAGTCCAGGACGTCTAGGCTGCGTAAGCCATGATTGTACCATTGTACTCCAGTCTGGCTGACAGTGAGACCCTGAATGAAAATTATTATTATTATTGTTACTATTTACAGAAATTGTCTATAATTTTAAGAGTACAAATGATTTTCAAGAACCCTTCCAGGTCATTCTCTCTAATTTGTTCACCCTATATTTTTGACCACCATCTTAGTTTTGAAGTCATCTTTCACTCTAATAGAAAATAAGCTTGAGAATTCTGTAACTAGCTAAATGTGCTTTCCTACAAAAAGTCTTGAGTTCCTTCAAGAATAATCAAACGGGAAGGAAAAATGAGCCTTCTGCATCTCTGAATTCCTATCAGTGGCATTTCTATGTGTATTCAGTAACTTAAACTCCCAAAGGCCAACATTTGAACATATTCATTCCTGACTACCACTGACAAAACAGCAAAAGTGCTTTCTTGAAAGTTTAGGGCTTGAAAACAATACAGTGGGATTATTTTTAAAAATTGCAGTTTTCTAATAACCAAAAGTTATTTTATCAAGAGGTTGTGCACATTATGCTTATATCAAAATATCACATGTATTTCTTGTGTATACAACTATTATATACCCCCAATAATTAAAAACACATTTTAAAAAAACATATTTTATAGGCTTAGAGGGGAGCCTGATTGCCTGGATTTATGTCCCAACTCTGCTACTGGTCACTGCTATAACTCGTAGTCAAAAGACTTGACTTATACACCTCTTGGTTTCTTTATCGGTAAAATAAAAATTAAAATAGTGCAACTTCATAGGATTTTTGTGAAGATTTGATAGTTAACACTAAGGTACTTTAAAGAGTATCTGGTTCATAGGCACCTAGTACATGCTAACTGTTATTACAAAATCTCGTACTATTTACTCAGAGAAGCACAAATGTGCTAAGATACTTAAAAAGTGGCAATTGACTGTTGATTTGAAGATAATGAGAATCCATCTTGAAATATATTCCAGTGAACAGAGTTTGGAAAATACCTGCAAAGGCAGGCGGTTTAAAATGGGGTGACCTCATATCACGCCCCCAGAACATTGTGTCATAAAGAAAAATGATCAAAGCCAATTGGGACTGATCTTTCTTGGCCCAGATGTTTACACAATAGGTTGATAGCAAAAGATATTTATAAAACAGGTTGACAACAAAAAGACTGTTAAAATGTTCTCTCTAGGAGAACAAGTTTGAGTTTCAAAATAAACCTGAGGAGAACCAACTCTCCACAAAGCTGCTATGGATTCATAATAATAATTTAAAATACACAAATCCTGTAACCTAAGTGGCCCCATATTTCAGTCTTATGAAGTCACAGGTTTTGGTTTTTTGGTTATCTGTTTTTGTTTTTTTTTTTAATATCCAAATAACCTGACTTCATTCTCTATCCTGTTATCAGTACATCAGAATTGAAAGAAATAAAACATAACTTGACCTGTTAGAGCTAGCTAATATATCACTAACACCTACCACTGTGCTTGGCACAAAATCGTCACTAAGAAAATGCATGGTCAATGAATGATTCACTAAATTGACTCTTGAAAGACTGAATTATTATTATTACACAAAATCTTAAGACCAAGCATTTGAGACCATCTATTTGAGTCTACACACAGCTTGCTAACCACAACAAAATTATAAATAAAACCCAAAGGAATCCCTTGTTGAAAGCATCCCTGTCACAAAATAAGTCCTGAAGTGAATTCTGTAAACAGATCAATAGAAAGTTTCAAATGAATAGGTCTTGTAGGAGTAATCAATGGAAGCTGAGTGAAAGATTCGGCAGGCTCTTGGACAACAGACAGCATTTATCTTTGAACAGATTGCCTGGTCATTTAAGGGCAGGGAGAAAAATAAGGCTAAGACCTATTGTCAGGTTAGCTAAAATTTCTCAATTTCTACCTCCTTATGTATTTATTCACTCTGTTCACTGCCTGGCCTTTTGCCAAGCTGTATCACATTTAGCGTTGACTGATGAGTACAGCTGAAATAGGAAGTAGCATTGTTATTTGAGGGTGGCTCCTGACCATATCATTGGGTGGAATTGTTAGGTTGGGGTTATATCACATTTGATTACATGCACACATATGTGAGTCTGGAGCAGAAATTATTTATAGGACTAGACTTTCATTGTTAGAGCAGCTTCCTGAGACTTCAAATCCTGCTGACTCCCTCCTTCTCTGAATTCCTAAATGTATCGTATAATATTTTGCTGACTAATGTTTGTTGGTCTCTTCATATCCACTCTATACCCTTCTTCATCACACTCCATGAGGTTGTCTGACTACTTTGCTTGGGTTCCCAAGCTCTCTGGCTTTCAGCCAATTTGGAGGTTTGCGAGAGACAGAGGTTAGAATATACATTCCCTGAACTCCCTCCCACAGAGAGATAGAGAGTAGCTGTGTTCCTCTAGATAAGCTATGACCCCTGTCAGGGGGTGCTCTCCTATAGTGATAGCCATGACTCTCTCCAGGTTCTAGAAATAGCTTCCTCCCCTCCCTTGTTCAAAAAGTAGTAATGGCTCCTATGTTTGCAACTCCTTGGGTGCTACACCATTCTGTGTTGGTTCCCTCTACTTTACCCACACATTTGTAAATTGTCCTTTCATTTAAACTCCCTTCAGTCATCTTATTTCATGCTAGAATTCTAACTGATATATTCATTACAAGATTTAGCATTTATTTTTACTGACTCTTAGTATTTCCAATTTGATTCCTATAAATTTAATGATTAACTTAATTGTACTTCCCTGAGACAACAAGTGTGTTATATCCTCTAGGCTCATGGTAAGAGTTAATTAGCATTTAGAAATTGACATGATTCTTAAACTCTTACTGTTTGGAAGGGGGCATATGTGAGCATAGTTCTGGCAACACACAAGGACAACTAAAATGTGCTGAGACCTCACTGTGATATGCATTTTCTATATAACTCTTTAAGTTTCATGATTATCTTGCAAGTTATAATTTATTATTCTCCTTTTTTAAGATAAATAATCTGAGACACAAATGTACTTTATACAAAGTCACAGAACTAGTCAGCAGTAAAGCCAACATGCAGCCTTGCCTGACTCCTGAGTTTACACCCTTTGCCACTACTTTATTTCATCACTCATAATGGAAATGGGTGACTGGTGCTCCAATTAGCCAATTGCTCCAAAGGGAGCTTCCTCTCCATTACACACAGAGCCACCAGGAGCCAACAGAAATTGTGAATTTGGTTAATTCTGGAATTTAATTCAGACAAAAAAAAAAATATGCAAAAGTGTTTCTGTGTTTTATTTTTTTCTTCATCTGTTTACTCATAAAATGCTTTTCTACCTTAAAATATTCTATGGTGATTTGGGCATGCTGCATGTACTACTCCAGATTTGTAGTGATACAGCAGTAAAATTAACTGTTTTTTTGTACAATGTCTAGTATGTTATAAGCACTTAATAAATATTGTAATCAATTAAGTTGTTATAAAAACCTTTTTGTCTTAGGAAATCAATGCCTGCATTCAGCACTTGGAGAAAGAACATTTTAGCCTTCACAGCTGAATAAGAGTTTTGATTATTAGATTCTGAAAAGGGAACCATAGCAAGTTTTCAGATGAGTGTAATTGCACTGTAGCAATTACACAGGTCTGATTTTATTATAGTAAATGCTAATTTAATGCCTGATTCATTTTTCTAACTGGCACTAAAAATGCTCTTACTTCACATGCAATATGGAAACATATTAGATCATAGCATTTTGAAAAAAATACAAGTTTAATGACTTAGGGGCATTTCAGGACAAGTAATATCCAAACTATAGTTTATATAGAAAAAAGAGATTTCAGGAAAATAACTTTAAGTTCTTAACAGTTGTTGAACCAAGGATCCTTTTCAGTTTCCTGAAGCCTCTGGATCCCTTCTCAATACAAGGGTTTTAAATAAAATTTAAACATACATAGGACTATGAAGAAAATTGATTACATTAGGAAAATTCCCAAAATGTTACAAAAATTATTTTGTGACATAGTGAACAATTCACTATAAAAATATTAACTAAATATATAAAAGTGCAACTACCATAACTTTCAACCATATCTATAACAACTGCAATGTGATATTATAATTATATCTATTATCTCACTGAGGACAGAGTCACACATAATTTCAGTGCTTTATTGTTTACACTTGTAATTGAAGAACCTCACTTAGCTAGAAGTTAGTAAAATAAAGATGACATTTTTATTCCTGTGTAAGTTCACTGAAGTCTATTATTGGTGGATCCCAGGTAAAGAAATGCTGACACAGAAGCAGCATTGTAGATAGAGTATTAAAATAGGAAATACAATAACCAGAAAGATAGGGGAGAGAAAAGCTCCCCTTTCTCCAAGACTAAGTGGAGAGAAAACAAGAGCTGTTCAAGTGGAATTAATTTTAGAGTCAGATATATTCTTGTTCCACAGAACAAAATAAAATGCTATTTTAAAAAAAGTTAAAATAGATTTCAAGCAGACTGCTTCATGAAAGTCTTTGGAAAGAGAATGCACTGAATTTCGAAGTGATTGACAAGTAAGCCTTTTTAAAAATGTCTAATGTATATTTCATCATAAAAAGTGAGTGGAAGTTCAAAGGCAAAAAATGGTAGGACTATACAATTATTGGATATGTATGATAAAAGCAAATATGCTCTGTTCACTGGGGACTTGAATCTGGATTATTTATATTAGCACACTGTCAAATTTGTAGTGATATAACAGGACATGTGAAGGCCAGCCCATCTGTTAGTGGTCAGACAATCTCAGACAGGCACCACTCAATTGCCTGGATTGAAATCAAAAAGGATTAAAGATCAGCAAAAACATACATATTGACTATGATCAACATCAGCAAATGTAAAAATAGGCCCATTAGAACCAAATACTGAGTTACTATTCTCAATACACGCATAATATAATACCAAGATTGGTCATATGAGGTCATATTAGGTCACCATTGATCAAAAATTTAGAGGGAATATAGAAGGCACTTCTTAACGTGACCAGATGGTTACCATAGTAACCATTTAGTTACTCTGTGTCTTAGGTCTGTTCTCCTAATTTCCCTCTCTTAACAGTCACTCTGAATTTGGGAGTTCTTGATTTTTCTTACTACTCTCCTCTGTTCTCCAGCAATTATTGCCCTCCTTTTTAAACTGATTTTTAAGCATTGATTGCTCTAACCTAAAGTACTTAGTGCCATTTTAATACAGATGATTAATCTGATTGCAGTTGTCTCTGTTCTTCCTGAGTAACCAGATGTTCTCCAGTCTTGATGCTGTTTCTGACCCTTCTCCTTTTACAGAAAAAGCTCTTAGGTAGTGAATCTTGGTCTAGAAAAAGATAGCAGGCCTAAAAATTTATCTTCAAGTCAATCTCATAGGAGACACTAAGGAATATTCTGGGACTGTAGGCAAAGAGCCAGAGCCCCTTTAAACAATTCAGATGAACTGGAAGAGCATAGAGATACCTTCTGAGGACAGCTGGATAGGACCTCATGAAACAGAAGGTACATGGAAGCTGGTCTCTCTGCCTGGAAGGTGGTTATACTCTCTGCTCAAAGCTTTCTGCATACAGAATAATTATTTCATCTCTCTCTATAGTTATTAAGCTCATATCATTTCCCACCGTTGGTCTGCCCCTTTTTAATCTACTACCATCACCATTTGAAGAATCATATACTTTCTCTATAAAAGTTCCTGTTCCCTTCTAGCTAAACATAGCAATATCCAAGATGACAATGAGCAATGCTTTCAACAACTTAACAAATTTACTCTTAATTTTAAAGCTTAGGTGACTCTTAAGGCAGTTTCTATATTTAAATCAATTATTTCATTTTTTAAATTCTAGACAACATAAATACAAACATAAAGACTTCTAGACAATAAAATAAAACATGGTCAGACAAGCAAGTTCAATATACTTCTTATACCATGTGGGCCTCAGTGCCCTCATCTCTACAAAGGAGTCATGGTTATTGTTAAAATGAAGTGAGGTGAATATGAAGAAGCAAGTCAAGTACTGGTTAGTGGTTCCTTAAGTGGGAATTTCTGGACTTATTCTGGTCCTGGGTGCTGCTTTCACATATTTATGATAAAATTGAAAGAAAAACATAATGCATTTTTTAGAAGGCATGATTTATCCAATTAAAATATTGTCTTTTATTATCAGATTATCATGTGCTGCTTACATTTGTGGATAGAGCTCTTTTATAAAATCATCATAATTATAAAATCACTATGCTTATAAACAGTAGGATTTTCCCCTTCATGTACTTTATATTGCAAAATGAAAACCTGGCTTTCTGCCATGACAGTCCCCTTAAAAAAATACACACCCTCAAGTAACTTAGAGAAGTCTGAAAAGCGCAGTCTTCATCCTGAGTTAAAATAGTTTCTGAGCACAGTTGAACTCTTCCTTGGTGTAGAAGCTCAGAGGTATCACGTTGAAACCAAGAAAATCCTAGCACTGGAAATGTTTTGGCAGCACTATTCTCCCTGGCCCTCAGCAGCCTCTGCTTATAAGAGTCTCTCCTCCCAGATCAGAGGCTGATCTTACCAGCATGTCTCTACCTTCAGGCAAGCCTGGCTGTAGGCTAGAGTTCCCTGGTCTCTTGCGCCCAAGCTTCTTGACCAACTTTCTTCATCTCAATGGATTGACTTCATCTTTCTTTTTTTTTGAGTTGGAGCCTCACTCTGTCGCCCAGACTGGAGTGCGGTGGCCACTCCCGGCCACCACAGCCTCAATCTGCTGGGCTCCGGCGATCCTTCTGCCTCAGCCTTCCAAGTAGCCGGAACTACAGGCGTGCGTTACCACGCCCAGCTAATTTTTTGGTTTATTGTAATGATGAGGTCTCGCCAAGTTGCCCAGGTGGGTCTCAAACCCGCGAACTCAGGCAATCCACTCACCTCAGCCTCCCAAAGCGCGGGATTACAGGCTGAGCCACCAAGTCCGGTGACTTCATCTTTTTTTAAAAAATATTTCAGAACATAAAATTATGTCTTGAACATTGTAAATACTAGAAAACATAGGACAGTACAAATGAAAAAAACAGAACTCATCAAGTATCCCACCATTAAAGACAACCCGTGTTGCCCTTTAAGTCATATATTTTCTATTTTGTATAATTTGAATCATACTTTATGTATACTTGCCTATCTTGCTTTCTAAAGAGGAATGGGTGTGGTGGTTCACACCTGTAGTCCCAGCACTTTGGGAGGCTGAGGCAACAGGATTGCCTGAGCCCAGGGGTTTGAGACCAGCCTGGGCAACTTGGCAAGACCTCGTCTCTACCATAAATCAAAATATTAGCCGGGCATGGTGGCATGTACCTGTGGTTCCAGCTACTTGGAAGGTTGAGGTGGAAGGATCACCTGAGCCCAGCAGGTCGAGGTTGCCATGGCAGTGAGTGTGCCACTGCACTCCAACCTGGGCAACAGAGTAAGACTCTGACTCAAAACAAACAACAACAACAAAAAAAAACAATAAAGAGTAATGGCCTAGAGAGACTTTCCTCATGTTATTAAGCATTCTTCGAAATCATTTTGTTTAATGACCAGAACATGTTCCATCATACAATTTTTTTATTACTTAAAAATAGTCTAATGAGCCGGGCTTGGTGGCTCAGCCTGTAATCCCGCGCCTTTGGGAGGCTGAGGTGAGTGAATTGCCTGAGCCCGCGGGTTCGAGACCCGCCTGGGTAGCGAGACCTCATCTCTACAATAAATCAAAAAAATCAGCTGGGCGTGGTGGCGCATGCCTGTAATTCCGGCTACTCGGAAGGCTGAGGTGGAAGGATCGCCGGAGCCCAGCAGGCCGAGGCTGCGGTGGCTGGGAGCGGCCACTGCACTCCAGTCTGGGCGACAGAGTGAGACTCCAACTCAAAAAAAAAAAACCAAAAAAAAAAAAAAAACAACAACAACAAAAAAAAAATAGTCTAATGGAAATCATCATTTATAAATCTTTGTAGGAAAGCTCAGTGACCACTGTAAGAAAATTAATGGAATTACTGAGTCAAAGGTATGAAAGTTTAGGGCCTTCCATGTAACCAAATTAGTTTTACTAATGTAAACTTCTACCATCAATGTAAGAATGTCTGTATCTCCCATATTGATACCTATTCTTACCCATAGTTATTTTGAAAATTGAAAAGTCAACATCTAATAGTTTTTATTTCCTCATCTTCAAAACCTAGTGAGGTTAAGCATATTTGGTGTTTATTAGTCAAGCCTGTCTTGTCATTGTTCTTTAGGTTGGCAATTGTTCTGTCAATGTCTCAGGAGAAGAGATATTAATCGAGAATACACTATATGGCATATGTAAAACTTTATCTCAGTCTTGTGGTAGTTCTCATAATTGTTGGAAAACCACCTAGGTTACCCAGTAAATGAAAATGATAGAATCAAAACTCAGGTGTGTTTGTCTTGAAAACCTTGAACTTTGTGATTTAGTACACTTTCTAGGATACTGTCAATATGTGCAACTTAATGACTTTATAGTTTTAACCTTTTACTCAAGTGAATCTATCAAGAGTAAAAGTAAACCAGAAGTGGCAAAAATAAATATGAAACCCTTATTAATTAGCAGTTTCCCATTCTTCCTTTTCCAAGGATATCTGTTTTGTATGAGAAGAGATATCTGACGTTAAATTGTAATTTTTTAAAGAACGTGGTTAATTTTAATCTTTACAGTGAATTACAGTATTTTTTAAAAAGTCTCAAAGTTCTTAATTTCCTAGCTTTATTTTAAAAGAAACTCCTTTATTTCACTCTAAAGAAATCTTGAAGTCTTACTATTCTCTCTTGACTATATTTTTCTGGAAAACATGCTTGTCATTTGTGTTTTTTAGCAAAGATATTATTCAAAGAGAACTTAACTTTTCATATCAAAATAATACAAAAGAATAAAAGTGCGGACATAGTTGAGTAAATACAGAACAGCCAACTTTTTTTTTCCTAGTAGTATGTTTAATTATATATAAGGTTTAGAAACTGAACATGAAAGTAATAAAACAAAATGGTACCCCAAGCAAAAATGGTCAATATTATTTTCAATCCACAAAATAATAATATGGATGTGAAACAGTTTTGAAACACTGAAACATATTTGAAACACTGTCCTTGAGTTTGCAAGGTCTTTTGATCTGATCTAATGGTTCTGATGCCAGAAATAGTATTCAACCAATAGATTAAATATTACCTATTTAGCAGGCTAAATTACCTTGATCTCAACTGTAGACTCATAATTAAGTTGGGCACATTGATAGGCACACAATAGTAAGCAGAGTGAAAAAGGAGCACAATTTCTGGATTTGTTAAAATGGCCTGAAGAAAAGTAAAAATGTAGAGTCATCTACATAGCTATAATTTTCTAAATATGGTTTTGGGTGGGTTGCAGTTAGCCTACTGTAAATGAACGTTTCCCAAAAACATCATCCATGATTTGACTTTAAAATCTTTGAGTAGGCTAAGATGCCTTGACCTAAACTTAGTTCAATATTTTTCTGTTCTTTTAAAACAAACAATAACAGGTACTCATATACATCTCAGAACTCACCACTCTCATTTATTATAAATTCATATCCCATGAACATACTAAGGTATGTGTGAAACATGGAAGAGGTTATTTCCACACTAACTGAGAGGAAGGAAGGCTAAATTTGAATCAATTTAATAAGCAAAAATTGTACCTACCACTTTTTTTTTTTTTTGAGTTGGAGTCTCACTCTGTCACCCAGACTGGAGTGCAGTGGCCGCTTCCAGCCACTGCAGCCTCAACTTGCTGGGCTCCAGCGATCCTTCCACCTCAGCCTTCCAAGTAGCTGGAACTACAGGCGAGTGCTACCACGCCCGGCTAATTTTTTGATTTATTGTAGAGATGAGGTCTTACCAAGTTGCCCAGGCGGGTCCCAAACCTACCACTTTTATAGTTGTGTCTTCATCCAAATGATGTGAGTACTTTTAAGTGTAGTACATACCTGAGGTGTTACTAGATTTATTGCATAGATATCAAAGGATAGACACATAAGAAGGGAAGCAGGGCTTATTCAATGCTCTACTGCCTCATGAAGTCAATATCCCTTGTGACTGAGAAAACTGAAGATCAGAGAGAGTAATTAATTTGCTCAAGATCCCACGGGATTCAAATCTGGTAGACAAGGACTTGCACAGCCACTAAAGAAGATACAAAGAGCAGAAGACAGTGAAAATAATGGCTTTACAAAAACATTACGTGTTTTGCAAATTTTGTGTTTTAAGACTTAGTTGATCTTTAATGTAAAGTTCAAAGTTAAGAAAAAGTATGCATTTCAAGAAGTAGGAAAGGAGAGAAGCTTTTGGAATTGGGACATGAAAACATAAGTAGATGGGCAGAGGAAAAGCCTGCAGAAGCATCGGAAGCGTGTAGGAGACCAGTCAGAATCAAAATAGAAACAGATTGCATCAAATACAGCCTAGAGCAGTGCCTTTCAAATGACTGAGTCCTTGACTTCTGTAGGGAAACAGCAGAAGGAGTTTGAACTAGTGTGGACTTTAGGGATCTTGAACTTTTATTTAAATGCATGGAGAACTCATAAGCTCAACAAAATATTTTAATACTCGATTCCCCCACCTCCCCAAAAATTCATCTGCATTCTGTGTAGTTATTTAGGATCTGGAAATTAAAATGTACGCATCATAGTCCCTATATTCTACTCTCTCTAGACCTAAGGAAAAATATTCTAAGGCCAGTAAGTAGGTAGTAAAGAAAGTCAAATAAACTTTATAGAAGACATTTAATAGACAAAGTAAAACATTTTTAAAGGTGGGGAAAGTTAAACTAGACTGATGAAGGTATATCTATATAAGATTTTTTGTAAAACCCTTGAAACACAAAGTCATGTGTGATGGGCCATTGTTCTTGTGTTCTGTTAAATCCACAAGCAAAGAACTTACTTTATTTGTGTCCACTACTTTGGGAGATAATTCCAAGTAACTTTGTACATATTTCCATTGCAGCAATTGTCACACTAGAGTGTATTGTCTGCCTACATTATGTATCTTTTGGGGACTATAAACTTTCCCAAAATAGGGTCTACATCTTTTCATGATGTTTTTGTTGTTATATTTGTGGCTAACAATATTCCTGGTCCAGAATAAGCACTCAATACCTGCTTGATGAAATAACCTTCCAACCTACCGACTAATGAATAAAGTGAATGTGAATGAATTGGTAACCAAATGAGTGGCTAAATAGATACTCCTTTGTTGGAATAAGCTATGCAGTTATTAAATATTTCCAATGCTATAAATTTTCAGGTGTAGGTCACATCACCATTTGCTAGGAATGTAGTGGAAGAAAGTCAAACAAGGGGTGAGTGATTGACTAGGCTTGCCATGTAGGCTTTGACCAAACTGAGAGTCCCTCATTCTATCTACTATTTTTGGTATAAAAGAATGTGACTTATCTGTCGAGATGCAGGAAGATATATTTTATAATGATAGTAAAACCTATAGCAATAAAATAATTTTTTTCCTCTCTCTCTCTCTCATTAGAAGGGGAGCCTTGTCTTCTAGCCACACAGTCAGAGGCATGGTCTGTAGCACAGCAGTTCTCCAAGACTGCCAGAAGGATGGAGCCCATTACCTTTAAAAAACTCAAAAGGGAAGAAATATGATTTATTTTTGACATAATTCCCCCAATGGAACCACCATTTTGGGCTTTAAGTTTTGCTATTTCAAGTAGGCAAATAAGCAGGAAGAAAGAGGGGGAAAGAAGGAAAAAGGAAAGGAGGGAGGGAGGAAACCTCACCCAGCAGGTGATCTCTGACAAAGTTTTAGAACGTTGTCTTCAGGATGTGTCTCTGGGGACAACCAGAAGACAAGAAATGCCCAACATCACTCCTGCTACTATCTCCCATTCTCACTATTTTCTAGTCATTCTGTCTCTCTCCTTATGTTCCAGATTATGAAAGATTATGATATCGCCACCATAGCCACTACCTTCCCATTCCCTGGAACTCTCTCCCACCAAATCTTCTGTGGCTCCTGGCTCTTGCCCATTGAGCAGATGTCCATCTCAGAAATTCTCTGCCAACCAGAGTACCATAGACTCCCTACCACTACGTTATTTTCTAATGTGGCTCTTTGATTGGGTCTTTCATGGCACTCGACACAATCTGTAATCACTGTACTTCATTGTTCACTTTGTGCATTAGGATATAAGCTTCATGAGACCAAACAGGTTTGTATCATTCACTGTGCCCCCAGCACCTTTTGCAATTCCTGGAGTTTAATAAATAAATCAGAAGGACGAAGGAGGGAAGAAAAGCAGAGGCAGAAGAAGAAATATCTGGAACATCTCTCTTATTTTATAAAAATCTTCCTTAATTCCAGTCAATCTTCATTTATTGAGTAGCTACCAGTGACTGCAAGAAGTCACTGCATTCTGTAGAACTGAGCATCATTCTTCCCATGATGAAAGTCTCTTGAAAAAATAGATACCATATTTAGTAAATCAGTAGCATTTTGCTTCATTGTTATTGCAAAATACTTTTTAAAAATATCTACAGCTTAATTTCTTGACCCCTGATCCATAACTCTTTCTTTGTCCTGCAGCCTAAGAACTGCAGGAAATAGCAATGAATCACTTTCCCACCAATTTCTTTATTTTCTTGCCACGGGCTCTACTCACCCACTTCAAGAGTCTTAAGTCAATCAAATTTTTATAAGCACATCTCTTTAACAAATGCAAAACTCACTTCCCACCAAACAACCCTAATTTAGAACAAACTTTAAATTTCAAAGGAAATTCAAACGTGCTTTGCTTTAAATGTCAGGACTGGATATTCAGATTTCCATCTGAATAATTAAGGAGGAGGAGACATTTCCTACCAATAAAAAAAGATTGCTAGTTTGTACAAAGCACTAGGAATATGTTTTACATATGCCTGCCTCCATACGCTACTAATGGGCATCCTGATGAACACATAAAGCACGTTTCTTTGTCCTGTGCCAGGAAGAGAGAACATTTGCACAAAATTCAAAGGATAGACATCTCTTAAAAGGCAGATCTATTGACTTGTGCCTTCTAAAATGCCTACAGTTTTCAATTATCATTACTCATTTTCACAATAATCTAGAATTCCTTTCCAGTGTATGAGGCCAGGAGATTATTTTTTCTCATTATAATATAATATTTCTTATATAAGTAAGCAGTTTTTAGAACATAACATTATATATTGTTTAAGAATGAGTAAGGATCACATAGTTTTAGAATCAGTTTAGAAATTCTAATGAAACGTTATGATTTTCCAGGTTTAATGTTGAGAATCTGCTAATTGTGAATGAAAAGGTATGTTATACACTGTATTTAACATAATTTTCCATTTCACAGGTGGGTCTCGAACCCGCGGGCTCAGGCAATCCACTCACCTCAGCCTCCCAAAGGCGCGGGATTACAGGCTGAGCCACCGAGCCCGGCTCAAAATTTTGTTTTTTAACATAAAAGTTTTCACACTACACTCCATTTTCTCTCGGATAGTATTCTGAAGGTTCTTCACTTTCTTCAATTATATCAGGAAAGATTTATCAGTTAGTTATTAAAATGAACTATCCCTCTTTAGTACTTATGTCTAATGTATTCCTAAAATGAGAGTAAGCTGTCATTTTCTGCTGGCACCAGAGAGATGCAACTGACTTCCACAGGGGGAGGGAGAAAGGGTCTAACTAAAGGATCACAACTGTGAATCCTTAGTTTAGCTCCCACTTACAAGTGATAACACGCAGTGTTTGGTTTTCTGCTCCTGAGTTAGTTCACTTAGGATAATGTTTTCCAGTTTCATTCAAGTTGCTGCAAAAGACATTCTTTCTTTTTTTTTTTTTAATGGCTGAATAGTATTCCAAAGTGTATATATACCATATTTTCATCATCCACTGATCAGCTGATGGGCATTTAGGTTTATTTCACATCTTTGCAGGATCTGCAGTGGCATAATGATACAATGGACATTGGAGACTCAGAAGGAGGAGGATGAAGGTGTGGAGAGATGAAAAATCACCTTTCGGGTACAGTATGCACAGGTCAGGTGGTTACACTTAAATCCCAGACCTCTTCACCACTATACAATATAACCATGTAACCGAAAATTATTTAAACCTACTAAGGCTATTGGAATAAAATAAAATAATAAAAACTATGAATTCAAGGGCTTTTTTCTATATTGAATAGTTTTATTGTCGCTTTCATGTCTTATAAAGAAAGGTGTTATTTATTAATTTCAAACGTGTCCAAAGACTTACTGAAAAAATCACTGATATTCAAAATTAGGCAAATGCACCCAATAATGGTGGCGATCAACTTGGGTACAAAAAGAAAATATTACATTTAGGTGTTTTCTTTTCTCCTTTTAATTTTTCATTTTTCTTCATGCTTATAATGTTCATTATATTAGGAAACCAAGATACATAATAAATACTTTTGCTTTATAGGGAGTGAGTTCACAAATGATCACAACTTGAAGACACATAATCAAAAAGGTTTGAAGACCATTAAAAAGATTGTTTAAAGTCATATAATCAGGAAGACATGCTAAAAGCCCTGGTCTTAATCAAAGATGTATTAAGTAGTGAGATACTGAAATCATTGTCAGTTTCAGAGCAAAGCCAAAGTAGAACATTTTTAAAGAGAAAACTGACTTTCCTGTGTAAAATACTGATTCCAGAGGCAAAATACATACAAAATACTGTTTTTAAAGGTAGATGATAATTGCAATTGCCTGGTATCTTAGTCAGTTGAGGTTTCTATAACAAAAATACCATAGAATAGGTGGTTTAAACAACATAAATTTATTTTTCATAGTTCTGGAGGCTAGAAGTCTGAGATCTGGGTGCCAGCATGGTTGGATTCTGGTAAGGATTCTCTTCCTGGTTTGCAGATGGCTGCCTTCTTGTGGTATCCTCACGTGGTAGAGAGCAGAGAGAATTAGTTCTCTGGCCTCTTCTTATAAGGAAACAAACCTCATCCATGAAAGTTCCACCCTTATGACCTAATTACCTCTTGAAGACTCCACATCTAAGTACCATCATACTGGGGATTAGGTTTCAATACAAACATTTTGCAGGGGACACAAACATTCAGTCCATATCAACTAAGGACAGAGAACTTTATAAGGATGTCACAAAGATATTTTAAATGATGAATTTCCCCATCTCCCCACTTACCTTGCTAAATTGTTTCAGACACATAGGCTTATGAAAGAAAATGAATATTTTCTCTTTAGTCATTGCCAAGCTTAAGAAAATTATTCCGAACTCATTTGCATGTAGATGACTCAGCCTTTTGAATGATTTCCTTAACTAACACAGTTATTATTATAGATGAGGTTATATAACAGAAAAGCTTAAAAGAGGCTGTAACCATCCTTGATATACCCTTGATATATTCTAACTCATAAAGAAAATATTGCTGATGACTAAAACCAGTTGATTTTGCGGAATATTTGCTGAGTTTACAGTAGAGTCTTCGCAATTATTTTTATATTTCAAATGTAAAATTAGGGCAATTTTGGGGAAAAAAACTCCGCTTAAAACTCCCTACCCAGTGTTTAATCATTAGCAGGTCAATCATGATAGTTCATGTTTATATAACACTTGCTATGTGCCAGGTACTGTTCATTTTTTTTATTGTCATAACAATTTTATGACGTATGTGTTATTAGGTGTAATTGTTATCATTGCTTTGTAGAAAAGAAAATTAAGACACAGAGAAGTTAAATGACTTATCCTAAGGTCTCACAAAGAGTAAATCATAGAGTTGAAATTGAAACACAAATTATCTGGCTCCACAATCTTTGCTCTTAAACCTAGTACACTACCAATTCTGAATAAGGATAAAAAGACAAGCTGAAAACTCTGGCTCATACACCGAATAAGTTAAAGAAGTGGGGGGGATGGATGTAGGTTGCAATAATTACTTGTGAATATACTCTGAGGCATCTTATGTGAAGTGAATTGAATAATTTTTATCTTTTAACAAAACAACAATGAAAATTAGAACTATTAACTAAACACTTCCCTTGTCTAGACTCATAGGAATTAGTTGCAATAAAGGTGAGTGAAAACTTCAGGTCCATACTTCCATAACTTTGCATCAAAGTCTTGTGAGCACAGGAGAAGATGATAAAATGAAATTAGATGGAACCTGCTTGCACTGATAAAGGACTTTGGCAAAGTCTCAGGGTACAAAATAAACATGCAAAAGACAGTTGCATTTCTATACACCAACAACAAGCAGACAGAGACCCAAATAAAAAGCACAATCCCTTTTTTATAGAGTGATTTGTGTTCTTCAAGATATATTCCCAGTAGGGGGATTGCGGGGTCATATGGGAGGTTTTAGGAATCGCCACACTGCTTTCCACAGAGGTTGCACTAGTTTACACTCCCACCAACAGTGTAGAAGTGTTCCCTTTTCACCACACCCTCTCCAGCAGCTGTTATTTTTTGACTTGTTGATAATTGCCATTCTGACTGGGGTTAGGTGGTATCTCAGTGTGGTTTTGATTTGCATCTCCCTGATGATTGAGGTTGAACATTTCTTCATATGTTTGTTGGCTGCTCGGATGTCTTCCTTGTGAAGTGTCTGTTCATATCTTTTGCCCATTTTGGGGTTGTTTGTTTTTTTCTTTTCAGCACGTTTGAGTTCCTGCACACGCATGTTTATCACAGCGTTGTTCACAATAGCAAGAACCTGGAAACAGCCATGCTGCCCGTCAAAAGAAGACTGGATTAAAAAAATGTGGTACATATACACGATGGAATACTATGCAGCCATAAAAAAGAACAAAATCATGAATTTTGCAGCAACCTGGATGGAACTAGAGTCTATAGTACTGAGAGACCTCTCACAGAAACAAAGATCTGAGTATCACATGTTCTCACTCGTATAATGGACCTTAAACATCCAATGCAATACTATACGAAAATGACTAACCATACTGGGAAACTGTGGTGGGGGGAGGGAGATGGGATTAACAGTAGCAAATATCTGTCTGGGAATGGGGAAACACCCCATATCAACAGGGTGCCTGAATGAAATGCAATTGTATACCTAACCCTTAACTCTACCCCACAACTTCATAATAAAAAATTTTTAAAAAAGGAAAAAAAAAGCACAATCCCATTCACAATAGCCACAAAAAAAGGAAAAGAAAAAGAAATACCTCAGCATCTTCCTAACCAGAGAAGTGCAAGACTTTTACCATGAGAACTACAAAACGCTGCTCAAAGAAATCCAAGAAGACACAAACAAATGGAAAAATATTCCATGCTCATGGATTGGCAGAATCAACATTGCTAAGATGTCCATCCTACCAAAGGCAATCTACAGATTCAACACAATACCCATTAAGTTACCAACATCATTCTTCTCAGACCTGGAAATGACAATACAGAAATTCATATGGAAGCACGAATAGCCAAAACAATTCTTAGCAAAAGAGACAAACAGGAGGCATCACACTTTGAAACTTCAAACTTTACTATAAGGCTACAATAATTGAAACAGCCTGGTATTGGTACAAGAACAGACATACAGACCAATGGAACAGGATAGAGATTCTGGAAGCAAAGCCTCAATTTCTCAACCTACTCATCTTTGACAAAGCCTCCAACAACAACCACTGGGGAGAGGAGAACCTATTCAGCAAATCGTGCTGGGAAAACTGGCTGACCACATACAGAAGATTGAAACAGGACCCCTACCTATTACCTTACACATAAATTAACTCTAAATGGATCAAAGACCTAAACATAAAACCTCAAACTATAAGAATCTTAGGAAATGCAGGAGACAACATCATGGAAATTGGAACTGGCAACCGATTCCTATTCAGAACCCTAAATGCCCATACCTTAAGAAATAAGATAGACAAGTGGGACCTCATCAAACTAACAAGCTTCTGCAAAGCAAAAGAAACCATCAAGAGAGCAGGGAGACAGCCCACAGAATGGGAAAAAATATTTGCCAACTGTATATCTGACAAAGACCTAACATCTAGGATCTACAAGGAAAACAAATGCACCAAAAAAAAGAGCAAACAGCCCCATTAAAAAGTGGGCAAAAGACATGAATAGACACTTCTCAAAAGAAGATATATAGGCAGCCAACAGACACATGAAAAAGTGCTCAACCTCACTCATCATCAGGGAAATGCAAATCAAAACCAGGTGACATACCACCTAACCCCAGTAAGAATGGCCATCATTAATAAAACCAACAACAATAGATCCTGGTGAGGATGCAGAGAAAAAGGAACACTTCTACACTGCTGGTGGGAATGCAAACTAGTGCAACCTCTTTGGAAGACAGTGTGGTGATTTCTGAAAGAACTAGAAATTGACCTTCCATATGACCCGGCAATTCTTCTATTGGGAATATACCTGGAGGAACTCAATTCATTCTGCAAAAAAGATACCTGCTTACATATGTTTGTTGCAGCTCTATTCACAATAGCAAAAACATGGAGCTAACCATGGTGCCCATTGAAGCTGGACTGGATAAATATAAAAAGTGGTACATATACACAATGGAATATTATGCAGTCATAAAGAAGAACAAACATATGGACTCCACAGCAACTTGGATGGATTTAGAGTTGATCATACTCTGGGATCTATCACAGAAACAAAGAACAGAGTACCATATGTTCTCACTCATAAGCAGACCTTGAACAATTATCATAATACTACAAGAAAGAAATTAGCAGTAGTGGGGAACTGCCAGGGGAGGGGTGGGGATGGGACTGGCAGTTGAGGGAAACTGCGAGGGGAGGGAGGGGTACACCTCATCAACAAGGGCACCTGAATAATGAACATTTGTGTACCTAATCTTGAATTGTACCCCACATCTTTATAATAAAGAAAAAAGAATTTTTTTAAAAAAGAAATTAGATGGATACTCAAACCTTGCTGAAAGGGCCATAACACAAAATGGTGAGTAAGAGTCACTCTCCTCAACCTTTTGCTTTCACCCTCAGGTGTAACAATTCCAGGAGTAGTTAATTATATACCTTCCCCATTGTTACTTTCATATTTTGTATGCATACTAGAATAACTGTCCAGTACCGTCTAATGGGCTCCTGCTCCAGTTCAGAACCGGCCTATAGCTGCTCTCGGTATGACTCAAATAACTGCTCCAAGTCTTGCTTCTCATCGCCTATCTGAAACTTCCCTCTCTCTGAGTTCTTACAGTCTTTGGGACTTTGGCTTCATGTTCAGTCTGGCTCTTTCCTTCCAGACAAATGGATGACCTCTTCAGTTTTACTTTTACTACTTCAGGTTGATCATATGGAATCTGAAAATATGAAATTCAGAATGCTCCAAAGTCCAAAATTTTTTGAGCACCATCATGACATCACCACAAAGTACCCTGAACATATTGTTTTTTCACTGTATTAATGGTATGCCATTTTTTTTTACTCCTAAGTATTTATATATAAGTATAAGAAAGTGATTGCTTATTTTAGCAACTAAATTCAGAATCAGGAATGATGCCAAAAAACCACCGATTGTCCACATGGGTGGCTGAGACAGTGACACCTTTGCTTTCTGATGAGTCCAATGTACACAAGATTTGTTCCATGCACAAATTATTTTTTAAAATTGTATAAAGTTACCTTCAAGCTATGTCTATAAGAATAATAGGCATATCATTATGGAACAATGATAAATGTCATGTTTAGACTTGGGTCCCATTGTCAAGATCTTTTATTATATATATGCAAATACTCCCAGATAAAGAGATTTCTTAAATCTGAAATACTTCTAGTCTCAAGCATATCGGATAAGAGATACTCAACCTGTACTAATAGCTACCTACAGGTAGGTTCTCAACACGCATTTACCAACCATGCAAAGCAACAGCTATTATGTCTATCGTCCTACCTTACAGGGGAGATCAGAGAAGGTTTCTCTCGAGAGTAATTTTTGAGCTGAAGAAAGTTTCAATTTGTGAAGATGAGAGTCAAAATTTCTCCAAGCAGAGGGTCCAGAAAATGCAAAGGTTTTCAAGTAGGAAAAAACTTGAAATTGACAACAAACTAATGTGGCTGAAGAAAATCGCATGAAAGGCAGAGTAGCAGGGTGGCTGGAGATGGGGTCACATATGAGGCTGAGCAAGACTGAGGAATACCGGTTTCATAAAATATTTCCACCACGTAACTATGTACTCAGTAATGCCATGGACTGTGTTTCCATGTTTTGTTCACATGGGCTCCCAGAGCCTAGCATATTTTATTGCCCCTAAGTGTTAGTTTGAATATTGGTTTTGGAATTTCTACTGGCATTAGTGGTGGAATTGTTGGTAGTTTATACAGTGAAATTGTTGTTGATACTGGTGGTGGAATTCTGATGAGATTGGTGGTGGTATTGATGGTGGTATTGGTATCCACTAGAGTAGAAACACAGTGAATGTCTATTGATGATCACCTCCTAAATGAGGACCTGTATCCACGTGCTACATGTTACAAGTCATAACACTCAGAGCAAATAATAGCTAACATCAAAGACTAGAGTAGAAAGTGAAAGGCAATTAAAATGGTTCACCTGGATTTATTAACATGCTTGAGCAGAGGTAGACCTAAGAATTCAGTAAAAGCTGAATTTAAATAATTTATACTCCTTAATGACTATATTCCCAACACAATTCTTTCTGCACTTTAAAAATATGCTCTAATTCTTGTAAATGCAGTCTAACCCTACCTGGATCCCTTAGGTATGATGTTGTCACCTGGGAATGTTATTCATATGGATAACAGATTTGAAAAGCTTAACAACTGATTTTATATTTCTGTTAGCAATTTGATATTCATCCAGGAGGGCAAAGGGAATAAGAAAAATGCCCTCATTTATAAGAATGCTATCCACCAGCCAGCAGAATTTAGAGAAATCACAAGTTCCCTTAAAAATGTACAACTACTTTCATACCAGATGCCACTCAGAAGTAAGACATAGTCCCTGACCTTTTGCAGCCATCTAGTGATACCACTTATTCAGTACCAGATACTCGTATTAAGCTCATCACATCATATTACTTAATCTCTGGAAATGCAATTATTTCAATTGTATATTTGAGGAAACTGAGACCTAGAGACCTAACTGCCTTTTCTACTGGGAAAACCATGTGCTTGCCAACAACAAGCTACATCTCCTTCCTGGTTCCTCGGATAAGAACACCAGGAAATATTTAAGTATGACTTAGTGAGCCGTAACGCTAAGGATCTAGGTTCCATGGGAAAGAAGTATATAGGGAAGTTCCATAGGGTCCTTAGGATCTAGAGGAAAGAAGTCAGGAGCAATAATACACCTGAAGAGTGGACATGGATGATGAATCTGAGGTATATATTGAGCACACACTCTCTAAGCAGGTTGACAGATTTTGAGTATGTTATGGCAGAGAGGGCCACGATCTGGAGGGGGTGATAGGTCTAAGTACTTGGGATCAAACAATGGTCAATTAACCTCAATAAGTAACTAACTAATTAATCATTTTGTGTTTTCCTCATAACATTTTACCCCAAATTGTTAAAGCAAAACTGCATATCAAGATAAAAGAAAACCATGTGCTTAGCTCCACCAATAATTCCCTTATGCCCAGGTCACTGATTTCTGAAATTCTATAATCAGAAAGTTGTTGCTTTAACTAAAAGCACTACCTTTTGAAATAAATTAGAAATTACCAGACATGATATGTTTTAGAATACATTAATTTGACTTTGTCTTTTTTTAGAACAGTTTTGATTAGTTATGTGAGTAGTTGTGGCAAGAATTATAATAAATAAAGGAGGAAAGAGTTTGAAAGGGAAAGGTTGGAGGTGATTTCTTCCAACTTAAAACTTTTAAATCTCTGGATTTACCTAACAGAAATACATACATGCTCACCAAAGATACATACTAGACTATTGAGAGAGTGCTATTGTCAATACCTAAAAACTGAAACTACCAAATTTTTTACCAATACTAGAATGGATAAAAATGTATATTCATGCAAAGAACACTATCAGCACCAAGGGCAACTTAACTCTCGCTACATAAAACAACATGGGTGAATCTCAAAAATGTAGTAATCAGAAAAAAAGAATCCTACACAAAAGAGTATATTAGGTGATTCTATTTATCTAAACAACGACAAAAAAAAACCAGCTGAATCTAAGCTATGCTGCTAGAAGTCAAGGTTGCATTGCCCTCATGGGGACAGGGCAGTTAGTGACTGTTAGGGGGCAATGGGGAAGATTTGAGGGGCTGGTTATAGGGTGAATGTTCAGTTTGTGGAAATCCTTTGGACTTCACATTAATGGTAGAGCCTTTTTTAAATGTATATTATGCATTTTTTTAAAAAAAGCAAAAGCAAAAAAAAAAAGGCCATTGATTTTGTATCAAAAGTCTACCTTTAAAATTAAGTTTCTAACAGAATATACAATCTTAGGTGATAACCTCACTAAGTCTTAATTTCTTCATCTATAAAATAAAATAGATCCCGATCACAACAGATTAAACAGATTATAAATTATAACATGCTTTGTAAATTATCAAGTTCCATACAACTGTTAATTATTTAGACCAGTGGTTTGCAACTGTAGCTGTGAATCAGAGTCACGTAAGGAAATTAACAAGGGTAATCCAATATGTATTATTCCCACAACCCTAGAGATTTTGATTACTAGATCTGGGAAGGAGTCAGCACATCTCAATTTTCAGCAGTTCCACAGGTGGTGCAGCCACAGTTTTGGATCCTTGATTTAGAAAATATCTCCTTATTTCAAAAGTTAATATGCCATTTCAGGTTTGCTTCTGGGACCTGTGTAATTCGTCTACATTTTGCCAATCACACGTTACAGTCACAACGAATTTTCAGGAAGTCTAATGCTATTAGAATAACAAATACCTGAAGAGCGATCAAAGGACTGGATGAGTGAAAAGGTATTTCATATTAAACCAGGCACCCTGAAGTGAAAATTTCATGAGTGAAAAACTCACAAATGAATTATAAGAGCAGAACATCTACCAGTAATATCCAAGGCCTGAATATATGCCATTGCATATCTATGCCAGAAATTATGATCCAATTTATGCTTCGGTTTTGTTTTTCCTCTATATTTATGAAACGAACACCAGATGTCAGAACAGTTTTTGATAACATTTCTTTTGACATCCTTTTTGTGTTTTTAATCATATGTTGTTTCAACAATGAGGCTTTTTAGATTTATAAAATGCCTAGACTTCAAGAAGTGCATCAGTTTCCACCAATGAGTAAAATGTATAAAATCAGACTGGTTTGAAGTTTTTCTTTGAATCCCTATGATATTCAAATTGCATCCTTTATCTCCCCCTCATTTTCTCCTTAGACAAATTCATTACACACAAGAAAGGGTTTACAGCAAAGCAACCCAACATTTGAATGTTACCTGTGTATATGTTGCTTCAATAGCAGATACTGAATCATTAATGAATTACACAGATTAGTCATTTTGAGACTAATAGCCAAAGATAAGATCTTAGATTTTATGTGGTCTAGTTCCTAAAATGCAGTTAAGACCAACAACTCTTTCTCAAGTCTATAAAGCTATAGTTGTGTGAGATTTTTATAGGCCAACATATAGTTTTATAGTGGATAACATATGAGTTGAATTTGTACATGTACATATTAAATGTTGTCTTTACTTCCTATTTTAGGGTCCTGGTTATTTGTTACTCATTGTCTAGAAAAGAATCTGTTTCAGTATCATCCTATGCTTTTATCATATATACATTGAAAAGACTTTGTTACCTAGATAACAATTTGAATTAACTTTTTAAACAAAATAATGAAAAGCCACTTATTGGTGCAATCTCTTCTCAAATTTTTCTTAGAAACTTACTTAAACTTAATTAAGTATAGTTCATTAATTTCCGGCTATTTAAAAAATAAAACACCACAAAAATAATAGGTGAAGGCCGGGTTCGGTGGCTCACCCTGTTATCCCAGCCAAGGGGAATGGATTGCCTGGGCCTTCATGTTCAAGACCAGCCCAGACAACTTGGCAAGACCTCGTCTCTACAATAAATAAAAAATTAGCCAGGTGTAGTAGCATGCACCTGTAGTTCCGGCTACTTGGAAGGTTGAGGTGGAAGGAACACCGGAGCCCAGCAGGTCAATGCTGGGATGGCCATGAGTGTGCCACTACACTCCAGCCTAGGCAATGGAATGAGACTCCAACTAAAAAAAAAAAAAAAAAATAGGTGCATCATTTGTGACTAAGACTCTCTGAAGAAAAACAGAAATTGCAAAGAAGAAGCAGTAATAATACGGGGATAATAAATCAGTTTCCATTTTCAACAGATCATGTCATCAAAGACATAATGCAGGGAATTATAGACTATTCAGTAGCAAACATTAAAAATTCATATTCTGATTAGTGTTATTTTATCATTTATAAATAATTTAAATAAAACTTTGCTACTGCCCCATTATTTGACATTGCTAAGGTATGAGCTCTCTAGCCAGGGCTGTTTTTTTTGTTTGTTTGCTTTCATCTTCAAAGACAGTCTTAACTTTATTCCCATCCCAGGTATAGGCATAAAATCCTTCTATAACCTCAGTGCTTATATGCTGAGATAAATGTCCTGATCCCTTAGTACTCAGCCTCTGCCCTTACCATTGCTCTTGAAGCCATCTGAAGGTCAACTATCATGCCTGTGGAACTGTTCCAGTCCTCCATCGCTTATTTCTGCAGCTGCCTCTGACTTTCCTCTGTCCCTCTAATCCATATTTTCTTATCTCTTCTTTCTTTTTATCCTGACTTTCTCCCCTTGCTTTCCATGTGAGTTGCAGGGTCTTCCATCCCCTGTGGAATCACTGCCTTTTCTCCCCAATTCTATATTGAAAGATGAGTTGTTTGGAGCATTTTCTGGAAAATATTTGATATAGATATCTTCCTAAACTGTACAGGCCCTAGGTTTGTTTTGTTTTGTTTTTTCTTCTTTGTTTTGGTGACTGGATAATCTTGATTGAGCAAAGATCTAGAAAGATGAAGTTTGGGTCAAAATGAAACAGACAATAGATTTCAACATTTCTTTTTCTCTAGGTATGCAATAAGGACAGAAGATAAAACTTTCTCAAATGACAGTTGCAATATAGATTTAACAGTGCTATGAACAACAATATTAGAACCATTTCACCTGCACAATACAGCATCTGAAAGCATGAACCACTAAGAGTTATACTATCTAAATTCAAGTACCAGCTCTACCCTATATTAGCTGTGTAACCTGGGGTATCTCTCTATGTCTCAGCATTTTCTGGAAAATAATAATATTATTTCTAAGCATTTTCTTAGAAATAATAAGTCCTATCTCATAGAATCACTGCAAGAATTAAGTAAGTTCATACGTTTAAGGCACTTAGAAAAAGGCCTCACAGAATACAAATGTTCACATATTAAATTATTATTACTATTCTTTGGATTTCATTAGGCTTGTAAAAGTCAGGTAAGTACCTACAGTCACAGTAGTGAGAATTCACAGAAGAGGAAAGTGATCACACTACACTTCTCATGGACAAAAAGAAGCTAATTAGAAAGTGACCCATGATATATGTCCAGAACAGAAATGGGAAAAGATCCTTCCCCTGTACTTTCCAATTGGTAGCCATCCAGCAGCATTGAACAAAGCTCAGATTGATCTATTTATATGCCTCTTCTTTGTATCAAGGTGCCTTAACTTTGCAACTTGCCTCTAAATTCTAGGGTGCCTTCTCTGAAGCATCCCTAAAAAATCGACACAGGATAGCAGGAAAGCTGTTCTTTAGCCACTGCTGATAAGGCTTTGCCAGTTCCATCACTATTCCAGGGCTACTGATGTTTTAAAATAAGTCTGTTTGCTCTAATCTGTGCTAAGCCTTTTCCATACATTGTCTCACTTCCTCCTTACAACTTCTCTAAGCAGAGCTTACCATTTCTCCATTTTACACATGAGAGTTCACTATTTGCCAGGCACTTTGAAATACATATTAAAAAATTATCCAGACAGAAATAATCACTAACCCTCCCAGAATTAGCATTCTCATGGAGAGGAAAGACACTTAACCCTATTAACAAAATTATTTACTTAGAATTGTGACACATACTTGAAAAAACACTGCAAGATACTATCAGTTCATATCTCATGGGGACCTGGTTCTAGAAATCCAGAGAAGGACAAAGTAAACATATCAGTGGTGGCCGTTGGGATATCCAGAACAAAGAACTTGTTTTTGCAATAAACCTGGGGTAGGAGGTAGCATGGCCCCTTCTGGGATCTGAAAGAAGACCTGGCTTGATGGAAGTCAGAGAAAGAGGAGTATGAACAAAGGATAATGTGAGTGTGGATGGTTGGGACTGAGTCATGCAGGGCCTCAGGATTATGTTAAATATTTTGAACTTGATTCATAAAACAATTGACATCCATTTAAATATTTTAATTATGGAAATAACAGGCTCATATGTGTTTATTCCCTGATGAGAGTATACAGATTTGACTGTACCCCTCTCTTTTGCATTTAATTCTACAGCTTGTCTTCTGTGATATTTTTGTGTAACGCTTTATATAAAAGATTTTTAAATCTATGCTTTACTTTTAAAATAGAGAAACAATATGCCTTTTAGCTGCATTTCATTTTTGAAAGGATATTTACAATCCTCAAGAAAGTATAGTAAAGGTATTGACAATAGAAATAGGTATTTGGAATAAGAAGTTCTTTTTTTCTTTTGCCAACATTCTAGTACTTTAGGAATTTTGATAAGACAGCAAAAGAATACCTTTAAAAAGGTATTCCTTTAAAAGCATACCTTTAAAAGCAAGGTTCTAATTTACATACCAACTTAATTGGCCATGAGATCTTCAACTTCACTTTATTTTAGCCTAGATGTCAAAGTTTTTTTCCTTGGTCTAAAAATTCTTAGAGTAAACAGATTTATATAACACAATAAGTTCTTAAAACTTTGTCCTCATAATTCAGTATGATTTTAATTCATTTATAGATAAGTGCTAGGCAACATGCCATTATATGAAATATGGATGGGAAAGAGATACAGTTATAATTTTGGAAGGTAAGAAAATTTAAAAACAAAAGTAGGGGAAATAATTGTGAAAGTACTTCAGAATGAAAAATCTGAAGGGCTTCCATTAATCAATCTAAAACACACTTAGAATTTTTTTGAAATCAGGAATATATATTTCATAGCTATTTTGTCCCATAAACTGTGACATGGGTACTTAATCAATATTTTATTATTGATGCTTTGATTGCTTTCTAACAGTTTTTAAAGATGCCAGGAAATCTCAACAGATGGTTTGAATGTGAAAACATATCAGCAGTTTTTATTGTTTCTGCAAATTTTGGTTTTGAAAATTAACCACTAAGGGAATTTGTTGATGGATCATGAAAATAAATTAAACTAAAAAAAATTGGAGAATTTTGACAATTCAAAAGACAAAAGCAATAGTGTACATAGAAAAGATCTAACTGGTAAGGCTGAAAGTAGCCTACTAAGAGTTGTAGACCTTCTCTGCTAATTTGGATGGCCAGTGCATTTCCTAATCCTCACTTTTGCCAAATAAGAGGTCCTTCTCACCTGGCCCCTTAAAGGAAAAAGCAATGCCAATCAGGAAAGCTAGGATGGAATTGGCACCTTGCATAAAAACTTTAATAGCTTTGGCAGAAGAGTCCCACAGGCATGAAGAGACGAAGAACAAGGAACTTTCCACATTTGGCAAACTAACTATATTTTACTATTTACAAGTTATTTTTCAAATTTTTGTATAACTATACTGCATATATACGACTTGCAAAAATTTGCACTGTTTTTATTTCTGATTGCATGTTTAGTTCCCAAGAATAGTGAAAACACTTGCAAAAATCCTTTCTAGTATTCTCCTGTTGCTCTTTTCAATAGAACTATACCTTTTTCTGTCATATTTCTGGTAAATGTACTCTCCATTGCACATACTCCACTGTGTGTACTTCTAATTAGTTAGTAAATGCTTCAGATTCAGAACCACTTCAAAAATTACTAAGTTTTCTGTGTATAAATGTTTAAGTCAAAGTCCATGCTCTTAAGAGGTAAGGTGGGGCTTGGTATATAGTAGCCTATATTGGTAGAACCCACATTTGTAAAAATGAACAAATAACTTTTTAGAATAATAATAAATTCATTCACTACAATAAGTTAAAACAGGCAAAACGAAATCTATTGCTACTCATGCTTTAATCCTGCAAACTTTATCTACTCACTGCCTCCAAACAAACAAAGATTTGTTTTCATAAAGGAGTCATTTGAGATGCTCAAAGAGAGACAATATAAAAAACACAGATTGAAGAATGTAGGTTGACAAATCCGGGAACAATATAGACACTCTTTTTCTCTCCTCTGACCCCCCGATCTTCCCAAAGACACACCCCCAAAAAGGTTCATAGAATACCTCAGATACAACTAACTACAGATACTTCTCAAACTTAATAAAACTACAATAACAAGAGGCTTTTGAGTATTGTTAAAATCTGTGTCTGAGTAATTGCTGTGTCACTGGATATATACTTGAAACTCTTGAAATGTTTGAAGAACGTGTACTTTCATAGGAATCTAGGGGAAGAGATGGAGGAGGATTCTCTGAGAAATGTAAGCCAAGAGGAAAGAAATTAGCAGAAATGATGACAGCTCTGGTGGTGTTATTTAAGATCTAAGGCTCGCTGGGCTTGGTGGCTCAGCCTGTAATCCCACGCCTTGGGAGGCTGAGGTGAGTGAATTGCCTGAGCCCGCAGGTTCGAGACCTGCCTGGGCAGCGAGACCTCATCTCTACAATAAATAAAAAAATCAGCCGGGCGTGGTAGCACGCGCTTGTAATTCCGGCTACTTGGAAGGCTGAGGCGGAAGGATCACCGGAGCCCGGCAGGTCGAGGCTGCGGTGGCCGGGAGCAGCCACTGCACTCCAGTCTGGGCGAAGGAGTGAGACTACAAATAAAAAAAAAAAGATCTAAGGATGAACCCTCATGAATACAGGGCACTTCCTCATATACAGAAGGTGTCATCATTTGATTCATTTTACAAATATTCTTGGTACACTTAACTAAGTTATCAGCATAGTGATATTGGGTATATAGAAGTGAATTAAATACATATAGTTTTGTTTTCATAACATACAATAAAGTCTGAAAAACAAGAAAACAAAGTAAATACATATTTTCCAATTTTTTATAATATATATATAAAAAGAATGGTCTGAAGAAGATAAGGAACCTTTATATAAGATGGAGTATTCATAGAAAGCCATTTTGGCAGAGCGATATTTCAGCTGTGTCCTAAAGAATAAGAAGCTGGCATTATAGAGTGAAAGAAAGATATTTCAGGTCAAGAAAATGGCAGATAAGAGGCTAGGAAGCAGGACTGGTAGTATGTGAAGCCTTGAGAGACCAGTTGGTTGTAATAAGGTGGACGTGGGAGAGAATGACATGACATGAAGCTGGAAAGGTAGACAGGAAAGAAGTTATCAAGAAAGAGCTTTCTGAAAACCAGTAGACAAATGTACAGTTGAGGCATGGAGGGATTTAGGGAAAGTTAGAATGGAAAGGACTGCTGTGACTTCAGCACATGTAGGAAGCCACCATATTTTCGAAGACTTGGGCCCAAAAAGGAAGGGAGGGACCCAGAAAGGTGAATTCACAGTGAAACCATAAACATCATTTTTGCAGTGCATCCTCATACATCCCAGGTAGAAGGAACTGGGTGATGGGGTAGCAACTGCTCCCTCTGCCCCTAAAGTTTAATGGCTGAGCAATATGGCAAAGCACAGTTACCAAGTAAAACTGTTAATTTTTCACTGAAGTCCTTCTTTATCACACAACCATTGGTGCTAACAACAAACACCCTAAAGGAAGGAAAGAAGTAAAATTAAATTCATCATCTCTAATCCCTGTGTTTGTAACATGCATGGTAAGTTTATATTTGATAGAAATATACAAGGATGGCTCATTTTTTAATTCTTTCTGAAGCTATCTAGCTCTTCAGTTAAGAGAAGATTATTTTGATACAGGTAATGCAGGTCACAGAAACAGCACTTATTTTTCCTTAAACTAGATAGGGCTAAGAATAATAAAGTATTCAATAACTGAAATTCAAATCTATCTCAAGTAAAAAGAAATAATGATAATATAATATAATATTAACCATATTAAAAAGCCACTTTCATTGCTACACTAATTCTGCTACCAATGAGATTAGTACAGAAAGGATTGAATAATGCCATTTCTATATTAATTGGTCTTTCAAAGCTTAAACAGATATGGTTATTTAGAATCAGTTTAGGAAAACTGCAGGCACTGATTTTTTTAAATAGTGCCATGAAAAAGAAAAAAAATAAGTGCTAAGAGGCTTAAGGACATTATTAAACTCATTTATTTTTCTTTTTTTAATATAGAGTAAATTATAGAAACCTTACAAAATCAACAGAGAAAAAGATAATAGGCCATAATGAAATATGCAATTTATATTTTAAATGGGAAAAGAACTATTGAATCATAAATGGCAGACCATTAGGAAGTTATGTAAACATTTCCCCTTCAAGTAATACAAATTCCATATTACCCTAATGTCTATGCCCCAATAGTTTTATCCATTATCATAAATTTCAGAAGTCTCATTCTTTCACAATACATTTCAAGCAAAGACATTTTATTTTCAATTTAACAATTAAACAATTTTATAGACTCATCACCTCAAAATATATTCTGTAGTTTGTTAAAATAAATGTGACTCGCCTAGTGGTTAACACAATAGAGAATGAATTTACTACGTTCTTTGCTTTACGTCATTGCTATCTTGCACTCTTAGGAATTACAATTTGTAGAGCTGAAAACAGAAAAGGCCATGGGTAGTCCACAATTTCAGACATCTTATATACTCTTTGAAATAATCCTACAATAAGGACTTTGCATTAGAGTAAGCGAGGCGGGGGGAATCTCTCATCCCCTCCCTAGTTTCACTTCTCACCAAGAGAACAAACTCATGCGCTAACAAGCAAATGGGTTCTAGAATCAGAAGTACTTGTTCTTCCATTTAGCATAATTATATATTTGCATAAGTTATTCAACAACTTCTGGGCCTCAGCTTTCTACTCTGGAAAACAGACACAATGATACCCCACAGGAACCACTTACAATGTATGTAATAGGTCCTAATACAGTGTTTAGCATACATTAGATGTTCCATAAATAATAATTTTGATTTCCTTAGAAGTCAGTAGTGATATACTTTCAAAATCCGGCTCATCGACTCTGTGTCTCACCAAATATTTTTCAAATTCTAGCACTTTATTGTAAAAGTTCAGGGTCAAAACAGTGGAATCAGACTGAATTATCCCGGACAAAGAACATAAATTTTCTAAGCCTGTTTCCTTATCAGAACGATGGGGACAGAAACACAGTCTATTTCCTTGGGTTAGAACAGGATTTCTCACCCTCAGCATCATAGATATTTTGAATGGGATCATTCTTTGTTGTAGGGTATTGTCTTGAGAATTCTAGGATATTTAGCGATTTGGCCTCGACCCAGTAGATGCCATGAGTAACTCCATTCCCATTATAACAACAACAACAAAACAATCTCTAGATATTGCTAAATGTCTTCTAGGAAACAAATTCTGCTCCCATTGAGAACTACTAGGTTAGAATACGTATGGCTAAGTAACTTGTAAATTACTTAACATGGTACCTATAACACAATAATGCTTAAGAGATGTTAGTTATCAATTTTTACCTAGTAATAAAATTTAGTACTGTATTTCTCACCATTATCTTATCTCTTCAATATTATTCATAAATATGTCACAATGAAGAAACTGTCCAAAGAGAAGCCAGATTTTTCCACAGTTGCCCTTTAGTTGCCAAAGATGAAATAATTAGATATGATTCCTTTTATGCAAATACTCCTTTGAGTCTTGGGTGTAAGATGATGCTGGCATTTCACTACTCTGAATTCCTTCTGGGACCACCCCACCTTCTCTGGTTGGTGCCATGCTATATCTCTTAAGGTAAAGTGACGTCATGCTGCCCAGGATGCAGAAATCGAGCAACAGGAATGATTCTCAACTCTGCAGAGAGTTGATGCTAGTCTTTGGTCCCATGCAGGGCTGATGCCACTTTCATCTCATTGCTGCTTCTCTCAGGTTCCCCTTTCTTTCAAAAATCCTTCTACCATGTTGCCAGGATTTTACACATTTTCTGTATATGCTTTGAAGGTATAGCTACCATAATAAATGTCACCATTTGGAATGGTGTTAGTAGATGCTTGGCTTTCCCAGAAAATTAGAAATGTATTAAAACAACAGAACTTTCAATTATATGTGGCTTCCACAGCCTCATCCCATTGGCATTAAAGCATTGCCTTGGTAGTGAGCCATCAGTAATGCCTCAGTAAGTCCCACTGACCTGCCACATACAGTACTTATTTGTATAGATCATAGGACTGCAAACTTCAGCAGTTCCTCATCTGTTTTTGTAAACAAAGTACTATTGAAACACAGCTATATTCATTGGTTTCATTTATCTAGGACAGTTTCAGGATACCAAGGCAAAATTCAGTGACAGAGACCAGATAATCCACAAATCGTAAAATATTTACTATTAATATCTAACTGTGGTAATCTGAAAATGACTCCCAAAGACATAGCCACATCCTAATCTGTGAATATTACCTTATTTGGAAAAAAGGGCTTTTGCAAAAGTAATTAAGTTAAGGAACGTGAGATAAGATTATCCTGTTTTATGTGGGTGAAGCCCTACATGACATCACAAGTGTCCTTATATGGCAGAGGCCGAGGCAAATTCGACACAAATAGAGAAGAAACTGACGGAAGATGCAGGCAGATATTGAAATGTTGCAGCCACAAGCTAAGGGTTGCCAAGGAATGCTGGCAGCCATCAGAATCTAGAAGAAGTAAGGAAGGATCTTCCCATGTTCTGAGGAAGTATGGCCCTGCTGACACTTTGATTTTGGACACCTATGACATCCAAAACTGTGAGAGATTAAATTTCTGTTTGTTTGAAGCCACCAAGTTTAGAGTAACGTATTGTAGCAATTCCAGGAGATGAATACATTGACCTTTTACAGAAAAAGCTTGTTAACTACTGGCTTAGACTTTGATGTAATGGAGTCCTCTGGAATTGAGCAATTTGTGGTATTGGAGCCCTAAGCTAAAAGCCTGAAGATATAGCTGTTCTCAAACAGGAAAAACCTGTACCAATTAATGTTCTTGGTACTGTTCTAATATTTTCAGAAAATCAAAAACATGGATTGCATAAATATCGTGACAATATTTTTGTATTTTATTCTTGTATTATATATATATTCGACACAGGAAAACAATAAATAATGAACAAAGAATATGCATCTCTACATATAGGCGCACACACACACACACACACACACACACACACACACACACACACACACCCCACAGGATGAGTATCCCTTATCTGAAATGCAAGGGACAAGAAGTGTTTCAGATTTGGATTTTTTTTTTTTAACTTTGGAATATTTATATTATTTATTTACTAGCTGAATGTCCTAAATCTAAAAAATCCAAATTTCTCCAGTGAGCATTGCCTTTGGGATCCATGTTGACACTTAAAAAGCTTTGAATTTTGCGACCTTTTGGATTTTGAATTTTGAGATTTAGGATGCTCAACCTATACATGTGCATCTTCCTCCCAACTTAAGGGAGAAAATCCTTACACACACAAATAAAACCATCTGTGTACTCTTCCCTGATATTGTCTAAATGTGATATTTACCATGCCTGGGCACTTCCTTTTATATTTGTCAATAATGTATGCACCCAAAACAAAATACTGTTGTTTGAAACATGCTACATTTTATGCATCCTTTTAAAACTTGCTTTTCTTACTCAACATAATATTTTTAAGTCATCCACTTTGATACAGGAAGCTCTAATTTCTTGCAATGTTTTAATACAATATAATTCCTCTACCTATTTTTTTACTGATGAACACTACCGTATTTCTCATTTTTTATTATGATAAACAATACTGCCATGGTTTGAGTGTGTCCCCAGAAATCATGTGTTAGAAATTTGGTCCCCAGTGTGGCAGCATTGGGAAGTGGGGTCTTTGATTAGGTCGTTAAGAGGAATTAATGTCACCCTCACAGGACTATGTTAATTCTCACAGTAGTGAGTGAGCTTTTAAGGGACTGAATTAGTTGCCTCCAGAGTGGACTATTATAAAGCAAGACCATTATTTATGTGTTGTCTTTCTCTCACACACTAGTTGGCCCTTACACTTTTCCACCATGTTATGATGTAGTATGAAATCCCTCAAAAGAAGCTGCTATCATGCCCTTGGACTCATCGGACTACAGAACCATAAGCCAAAATAAGCCCTTTTTCTTTATAAATTACCCAATCTCGGGTATTCTGTTACAGAAACAGAAAACAGACTAGATAAATACCATTATGAACCTTCTTATAGATGTCTTTTCTTGTGCGCAATTGCAAGACTAGTAATTCCTACTTAGGATTTTTACATAGGAATGAACTGTGTGGAAAATGTCTCTTCAGCTTTATTCTATGATGCCAATCACCTTTGAAAAAGATTTAATAAGTTGCATTGCAACCAATAATGTGTATGTGTTCCTATTTCTCCAAGCATCACCAACCCTTGAAATACGTATTTAAATATATGCTATTTCCATGTGCGTGAAGTATTTGCTCTTTAATGTAAAGTTCTCCTTAATAGACAATAATAGTGCTTTAAAATGTTAACTCCCCAACTTTATACTCAGAAGTAAGTTTCTCATGATAGAAACAAAGACAAAAATAATGAAAAAGAAAAGATAAAAGGAACTTCCCAAAATAAAACCTGGTTTAAATTGGATCCAGTATATGTTTGGAGTATTGGCAAAAATGGAATAACTGTGTGAGACTTTAGGTCAATAATTTCAACTATTGTTAAAAGTATTCTTGCCCATTAAACAAGAGGTTAAATTACCCTATCCATGGCCTCTTCTTGCTCCAAAAGTCTCTGCCTGTATTTAGAAATAAATAGACTCTCAGTGAAAGTTAGTGATTCTATCACTTTAATACCTCTTTTCTTCAGAATATATGAACACCTACACAAAACAGTCATGTTTCCCTTGGGTGAATTCTTGTTCCATCTGCCTATAATATCTCTTTAAAGTAGACGCTATTTTACTCTTCCCTTCATTCCCTCATCTCTAGCAACTCTGGCCTTCTTTCATTCCTTCTTGCCCCAGAAGGGAACACTCCTACCTCCTGTCTGGACCTAGATAATGCTTACCTCCTTTCAGGTCTTGGCTGCAATGTCATCTCTTTAAGGATTCCTGTCTCAAGCTCCCCATCAAGATCAATTTCACCTGAGATGGCTTCCTATGCAACATACCTACTCTTTTAGTATAGTTAAGTCCATCATTATGCAAAAATGAGGTTCAACATTCAATAATATAAAATGTGAGATCATGTTAGTAAAAAATCATTACTTTTTCATTTCTCTCTGTTGTTACAGAAAGCAGAAAAAATAAACACAGCGAAAGGTACATGGAATGCAATGGATTGATGTGAGAGTTCCAAATAATCATGATGTGATTACTTTTCCATGAGGTTATCCTAAGAAATTAAGAACTGAGAATTGAGAATGGAGAATAAAGATTGAGCAAGGTGTTATAACTGATTCCACATCACTTCCAAGTTTTTGTATTGCAAAGTGTGTTTTCTTTAGCTTTATTACTTACAAACTCTAGCTTATGTGTTATTAGATTGATGTCCTTCTCCTCACCTGGACCTTAAAATTCAAGGCAGGGTAATGTTCAGAAATTATTGGTTGAAATACAGGGTACTGTTCAGTAATTACTGGTTGAAAGAAAATGGAAAAAAAGGACCATATAGATACTTAATGACTAGAAGAAGAGACTAAGATGCTATAGAAATAAAAGTCTCTCTTTAAATTTAGAATAAGTTCTAAAGTTTTTCCTAAACCTTCCTTCAATCTTATATTACTCTGCTCTTCACTCACAATTCTTCAGTCAAATAAACTTCTGTAAGTTCCTCAGTCACCTCAGTCTTCTCCCTCAAAGTATTTACTTGGCTGTCTCTCCATCTTCCTCTCCTTGTCTTAAACATCACTTCCTCAGAGAAATTCTATATGAATGGCCTGTCTAAAGACTAACCTACACCACCTCCAAATCCAGTTACTTACTGCTGCTTGTTTATTTAGTCTTCATTCTAGGCTGAAAATATGTTTTGTCTTAATTTGCTTGTGTTTGCTCTTGTATTGACTCCTTTCTCTATGTAAGCTGCATGAAGGTTTACCTCTTTGTATTCTTGACAACTATTACAGCGACTGGTCCAGAGCAGTACTTAATACACATCTGGGGAATGAACAAGTGAAGATGACTTTACCTTGAAGATGACTCTACTCCTAGCTACCCGGGCAGGGTGAGGGCACAGCACTTATAGTAGAACTCAGAGGAAATACAATGTTTCTCTCCAACTGACCCATCCTATCCAAAAGGAGCTGGTGAGGGTAACAAGCGGTGTCCAATCTTCTCTTCCAATCAGCAGGAGAGCCAGCTCTAGTCATCAGTATCAATGCAAATGTGTTGTTTATGAGGTCTAAATAACATTAATTTATTATCAAACTAAAGCTCCACAATATTTTTAAAAGAAGAAAACACACAAACAACACATATGAAAGTATTTTATTTCAAGCAGCTTAGATGAATTCTTATGAAACTTGGGGTCTCTTCAAGGTCATCGAAAAATAAAGCCAAAGCAGACTGGATGCTTGTGCAAATCAAGTCTCCTGGTTACATCACAGAATTAAATACAAAGTCTTATTTAGGAGTAGCTTGTGAAGCCCAGAGGTTCCCCCAAAACTCATTCTGAAATTACAGATTTCAGTTCTAAAAACAACCATGATTAAGCATGACATCTACAGATGCCTGCTCTTCAATAAAGCTGTAATTTGGGGAAAATCAAAGCCATAAGGAAGTAAATTATGTAAGGGAGGCTTTTCATTACTCTCTAATCTAGCTCACTTTGAGTTAAGAGGCAAATGAAATTTGATTATTCGGCCAGTTACTTTACAGCTTCTGTGTTTAATTTACTTTTCCTTGGAAGATTAAAAAAGTCATATGAACTATTATTACATGGAAATTTGAACTTGAGTTAGCTTTTTCAAGCTCATTTGTTAAGTGATTAGTATTTTTAAGGAGCAAAGGGCTTTCATTTACCATGATTTACCCTAGCCCAGTCAATAAGAGGCCTTAATTAAAGTCTAGCTGCAATCTGTTTTCCACTTTTAAAAATATCTATTCCAAATAAAAGTGAAAAGCAACCTCATTATTTATTGACAGTTAACTTTTTGTTGGTGTTTTTGTACACAATGAGTTGACAGCCTCAACTAACCAAAGAACTGATTTAATAAAAACTAAAAGTAAAAAGAATTGATTTTGGTAATTTTAGTACCTTCAAATGGAAAAGTTATCTTCACAAAAAAGGAACTCAAAATATAGTCTCTGCTAAGGTGTTTTTGCTTTTTAAATTAAGATTTAAAATAAGGGAGGTTTATAAAAAGACAGCCAGCCTCTAACATCTCCGGCAAATGTTCTTGTACTTGTCAATTAGACAAGATACAAATTTTCCACACATAAAACAGCAGCTATTTACACAGTCTACAAAAAAGTTTTAATGGTTTTATGAAGAAAAATAAAGTTGGTTATCAGGTTCACTCATTTCAACTGACTAGTACTTCCTAATGTCTATGTCTATGAAATGAAACCATCTGTATTTTAAAATAAACAGAAAACCAGTGATTTTTTTATAGCTCCAATTTTTTTTTTTTTTGAGTTGGAGTCTCACTCTGTCACCCAGACTGGAGTGCAGTGGCCGCTCCCGGCCACTGCAGCCTCGACCTGCTGGGCTCTGGCGATCCTTCCACCTCAGCCTTCCAAGTTATAGCTCCAATATTGAGATTCACTTAGTTGATTTATGAGATAGGAGATAGGCTTTCTAACAATTTTCCTAAGTCCTGAAAGAGTTTATGTTAACACACACACACACACACACACACACACACACACACACACACACACACTCTTAGTCTGGAATCTGTGAACACACTCCTCTTGTCTAGTATCATCAACAATAGTGGGGTTCTTTAGTAGTTTGTGCTAGGTAAGTCCCATATTTTAATTCACTCACTAGAGTTTTAATAATTCTTAATTTATTCACAGACCTCCAGTCCTCCTCAGTGCAGACCCAGATTCTTCATCATCATTGCCTATTTGGCCCAGATGCTATCTCTCTTTTTAGTTCTTGTTCTTCCACATGAGATTATCTTTAAACCTGCAGATGCATACTTTCCTTTCACTAATTCTGCAACCTTTGTAAAGCAACAAGTCACCCCCCAAAATCTCCTGGACTGACTAAAAATGAGGTGATGACATTTCTTTATATCTTCTCCATCAAGCAATTTACTTGTACTAACCACAGTTGAAACATTATTTTTGTTATAGCCCATCTAGCACATCTTTGACTTTTCAACACACTCTTGTTTTTTGATCTATGACGAACCTTTATCAAGTCCCTACTATGTGCTGAATATTGTCATGGGCAAAAATGATTATGGTATTGTCCCTGTATTCAAGGAGTTTATTATCTAGTCAGGACAATGGATGTTTACGGTAGTGTGTGAAAAGTTCCATTCATTCATTACTCAACAACTATTTGAGCACCTCCTATGCAAATGCTAAGTGTCAGGTATACATCGGTAAATAAATCACTTCTTGTTTTTGTCTACACACTCATGAAACTTACAGTTTAGTGTAGGAAACAAACAATAAGCACCCAAGTAAGCACAATTTTAAAAGTCAAATAGGAATCAAAGCTATAAAAGAAATAAAATAGATGAAGGAATACAATATACCCCAAGGGGCAGGGTTCTACAGAGAGGCAGGTTACTGAAGGTCTCTCTGAGAAAGTGGGGTAGAAGCTAATGCAGGAAGCATTTAAGGAACTGTGCATGCCAAGATTAGTCATATGCAGGCCAAAGAAGCTGTGTGCAAAGGCCCTTAGGCTGAAAGAAGCTGGCACAGCCAAGGATGGGAAAACCAGTGTGACTAATGCTTAGCAGAGAAAGTAGAGTAGAGCAAGATGAGGTGAAGAAGTAGACAGATCATATATTACATTACATAACACATATGACATAATATTATGTTTCATATCATATAATATCATCATTTAATATTACTATATCATGACAGGCTATATATTCCCTTCATTGCAATAAGAAGTCACTCACTTCCTTTAGGTTGCAGACTATCTTTATATCTTTTCAAATTTCCTTTGGAACATCATGTAAAGAATAGACTAGGAAAAAACCAGAGTGAGGCTATGGTAGTAGTCAGGAAGATAATAGTGGCTTAGATTATCTACTCATTTCACAAAAAGTCGTTGAGCTATATTGTGGTTTGAGTGTGGCCACTCCACAACTCAGGTGTTGCAGTTTAATGGCCAGTGCAATCTATAAAGTGGTGGACATTGAAGAGGTAATTAGGCCATGGGGCTCTTCCCTCATGAATGGGTTTACAACTCTTTGCAAACAGGCATTGGCTTTCTTGCCCTTTGGCCTTCTGCCATGAAAGGATAGCCGCTTCTCCCCACCTGAGGCAGCAGCAACAAGGTGTCATCTTGGAAGTAGAGAGCAGCCCTCACAAATGGGCACTTTGATCTTGAACTTCCTGGCCTCCATAGCAGTGATAAATGAATTCCTGTTCTTTATAAGTGATGCAGTCTCAGGTATTTTGTTATGGCAATGCAAACAGACTAAGACAAGCTATGTATCGTGCCAAGCAGTGTACCAGGGATGTAGCACAGAATAAAGCAAAGTCCTTGTTATTACAGAGCCATCAGTCTAGTAGGAGAAACAAAAGGCAATAGAAGTAATCAGATAAGCATTACATACTATGTGGCAATAAGGGCCACAAAAAAATAAATAAAATAAAACAGAAGAGATCCTGATATTCAGATGTCTTGGTGGGGTTATGTTCAGAGTGTAACAGAGAAGCAAGTGTGATCTAAATTAGTCTGGAAAGGGAGGAAAGGTTTCACAGAAAACACTTGAGCTAAATCTGAAGTGTGAATAAGAATGGCAAAATAATATACGAACAGAGAGCTGGGTGGAGGGATGTAGGAGAAGGTTTAAGGAACTAGATCCGAAAGTCTTACATGAAGCTTTTGGTGTGGAGAGCCAAGGAACACAAGACTAGAGGCAGCAGAGGCCAGATCATGAAACAGGCCTGTGACAAGCTAAGAACTTGGCATTTTACCCAATAGCTATAGAAAGGGCTCTAGCACAATGGAATGCATAGCCATAAAGAAGGACAAACATATGAACTTCGCAGCAACTTGCATGGAGTCAGAGTCTATAATACTCAGTGATCTAACACAGAAACAAAGAACTGTTATCACCTATTCTTACTCAAAAGCGGACCCTAAACATTTACCATAATACTATAAGAAAGGAATTGGCAGTACTGGGACACTACGGGGAGGGAAGGGTTTGCTTCATCAATAAGGGTGCCTGATCTCAAACCAGGTGAAGTGGGAACCAAAGTAAGGGCCAAACTTTACCTGGACAATGACCATTTGTACACTGAATTCTGAGTTGCACCACACATATTTAAAATGAATGAATGAATAAATAGATAAACAAATAAATAGGGCTCTAAGTAGGTGAATGAATTAAAACTACCATGCACTCAGCATTGTGGAAGATGGTACCAAAGGCAGCCACCTGGAGTCAGGAAGGTCAACAAACAAACACTGGGCTTAAGTCAAGAGGAAGATGATGGTGCCTGCTAAAGTAGCAGGGGAAAAGGTGGCTCTGAAAGTTATCAAGGATGTAGAAGGGATAAAACATGATCACTACTTGGATGTGTGCAAAGTGATGGCTGGTGGAAGGGAGAACAGTCCAGCCCACCGCATCATGAGATACAAAATCCTTTGCAACCTACCCTTGTCATAGTCTTTGACCTCACCTATGCGAGTATTCCCACACAATGCGGCATCACCAGCTTTCTTGCAGTCCCTGAGCAGCTCAAGGTCTTTGCACCAAGTGTCCTTCTGCCAGTAATGTTCTCCAGGTATCTGCTGAGCTTCCCCTCTCCTCGCTCAGGTCTCTCCATTCCCATGTTCTGTCCCTAGAGAAGGCTTCCCTATTCATCCTCAGCCAATCTTGATTTCACATATTCATCCACTCTTCTCTTGAAAATCATTTTATCTCTAAACCACCACTTATGTGCTAATTTGCCCAGAGATTTTTTTTTTCCATATTGAACTGATATTTATTTCAGGACATTCCATGTCAAAATAAAACAAAGAGCCGGGCTCGGTGGCTCAGCCTATAATCCCATGCCTTTGGGAGGCTGAGGTGAGTGGATTGCCTGAACCTGCGGGTTCGAGACCCGCCTGGGCAGCGAGACCTCATCTCTACAATAAATCAAAAAATCAGCCAGGTGTGGTAGCGCATGCCTGTAATTCCGGCTACTTGGAAGGCTGAGGCGGAAGGATCATCGGAGCCCAGCAGGTCAAGGCTGCAATGGCCGGGAGTGGCCACTGCACTTCAGTCTGGGCGACAGAGTGAGACTCCAACTCAAAAAAAAAAATAAAAATAAAATAAAATAAAAAGTAAAACAAAGAGTCAACCCTTGGCTTTAACAATAATATCGTATTATAAAAGCACTTTACAACTCCATCCCATCTTTGAGTATAAGTTACTGGTATGTGGGCTAATGATTATCTGAAAGCATTTCTATTCAGATCCATAATAAACACATTTGTAAATACACTGTTTCCAGGAAGAAAATTTCTGAGTTACAGCTCAAGAGATGCCTGCTGAATTTATGTTGTATGCATTACTTAACACAGAGATTTGTTTATCCAAACCTCCCAGTTACATGTTTACTTACTTATAAGGGTAGGATCCCCATTGAGTTCCACTATGGCAGCGGCCTCACCTTCAAGGGCTATCACTCTGTCTCCAGCCCTTTGAAAAAGTTCAATAAACATCATTTGAATGAATAGATGAAAGAGGAGAGAAACTGGGTAACAAATTACAAACAAAACTTAAAACTCAGTAGTAAAACTGCCAAAAGTAAACTGCTCTTGTTTTGGGAGCTACACAGATTTTAAAAAAAGATTGAAAGGTGTGCATTTAAAAACAGTCAACAGAAGAACAAAAATAAGTGCAGTTGAACCTTCTTTTAAAATGTTTACTTTAGACCACAGCCCTGAAAAGGACCCGAAAGTATTTTAGGCTTTGCATGCCTTAAAGACATGGTTACAGCTACTCAGTTCTGCTGTTGTAAATGTAAAATCTGTCATAGACAATAAAAAAATGAATGGGCATGCTGATGTTACAATACAATTTTATTTACAAAAGCAGGTCAAAATTAACCAGAGAGATGTGTTTTGCTGACTACTGCTTTAGACAAATCCAGTAAAAGCATGCAGGGGTGACACGCAATTGAAACACATAAGGAAGATGACCTGGCTTTTACTGAGCATCTCTGATGTGCTAGACTTTGTGCCAGACTCCTTGTATACATATCTCATCCAATCTTTTTAACAACTTCAGTAGGTAAGCATCATCACACCTATTTTCCAAAAATTAAGCGTTCAAAGAGAAGGAATACTTTGCCTAGGTCATACAGTTAGGAAGCCAGCCTTTTAATCCAGGAAATCTTTTTCCTCATTTATACTTTTTATCGATTCTCCTGTTAAAGCCACAAACTATCTTCCGATCCCTTTCTGAAGAGAGGTATAAATATGTGTGCACACGACATGAATACATTGATTTCAACTCCACAAACACTAACCAAGAGCATACTATGTGCCAAGCATTGTGATAGGTTCTAAAGAGTCAAAATTTTGTAAATCATCTCTCTCTGCAATTTGTCTAAAATCGTAGCTTGTTAAGATCAGACTCTGAATTTCAAAGCCTCTCATTTGGCACTCATATGTTATGTTCTTTTTTATTTTTCTAGAATTGCTAAACGGTGCTCTCCACCATATTATTGATGTCTCTTCTGTGCTCCTTCCTGCCCTTTGTAAACAACCACAGGTGTAGATTTTGTTTCGTCTGTGTGCAAGGCTTGCTGCTTTGTTTCCCCATTAGACCGCTGCCCACAGCACCAGCTGTTGTTATAGACTGCCGATTCCAAGCCACACAGCTCCCCATTACCAGTTGCTTCAGATGGTATAATTCACTGTGTCCTTGAATCACGCTTCCATATGTTTGGGTCAAAATTCCCTCCCATTCTCACAGGACCAACATAATATCCAGAGTGTTATTTCTGTAAGTGTTCGACAGATTTAAGAGTAAAGATGTGAATATATGTGTCACTTGAGTCCAATTTCTAAGATATCTGCGTCTCTCCAGCATTGTCTTATGGGACTTATAGGCTAATCAATAAAAATCTCCTGTATTCCTTATCTAGTTATTAAAATTCTATCTCAGAAAAAAATGCTACAATCATGTTTTTTTCCAGTTACTTTCTATGCAATAGCATCAATATTGGAGAAAATTGTTTGAGGAAAAGGAAAAAGTCTGATATCATCATAATCAGCCTCAAACTGGTCTTCTCTTAAAACCATTTTATTTATTCAGCAAACTATACCCATAAAATTTAGAGTATGGTATTATTTCACAGAAATTCTTCATGATTGCATGTTTTTATATCCCATTAGTCTTAAAAGAAGTAATCAATATTTCACATCTTGAATATACTATCCACCAACATCCTAACCTACCTGTAAAAAAGAAAAAGTCATATAAAGAATATTTTGTCTGTTATTTTCAAAGAACCATCATCTTTCAGCATTTAGCATGGATCACAGTGTTGGAAATCAAAGTGAATGCTATTCTGGGGAAAAGATGGGCTTTGAAGATCCTCAAATAACAACACAAATGACATATTTGCTACCTAACTTGCCTTGGTCAGAGTTCTGTCTCTAGCAGAATTGGGACCAATCAAGAGTCAAAATTTTCCTTCATATCATCAATATCAAAGCTTTCCCCTCTGTTTTATCCTCTGAGTCAAAGCAGTCAACTAAATATTGTAGATTCTCATTCCTACATCCTAAATTGTCTCTGCATCATCTCTTTTTTCACCTCTCTCTGCTACTGACTGAGGCCTTTGACAATTCTCAACGACATAGATGTGACTTCTTTCCTTCAGGTTTGCTCCCCTGTGGTCTATCCTCTGCATGCCTACTATGGTGATCATGTCATTAATGATAATAATAGCTACTATTTATTGAGTGTAGGTATTTTACACATTTACTTCAAAGACACACAAATACATCCCAAACTAGTATCAACCCATTTTTCAAATGAGGAAACCAAGGATTAAAAAAATTGAGAACTTGACCAAGACCAAAAAGCTTCTAAGGGATACAATCAGCACTCAAACCCAGGATGCTCTATACATATTTCGCCCAAAATACCTGTTCCATAGAGGCAACATCTGATTGATATAGCTACGGTCAGATTTCACCTTGTGCCAGGGAGAATACAGTAGTTTGAGTGACAGTTTTATTAAAACAATATCTAATAAGAGAGAAGTAGATTTTCAAATTTAAAAAAAGGTTGCAACTACAAGGAGAATGAATGGGTACTAGGTTGGTAATATCAAGAGGCTCATGGTAGTTTCTCTTAATAATAAACTTAAAACTCTCACCCAGAAATCATCTCAAATTCTGTTATTAGGTAGAAATGGGGGGGGCCCAAAAAACTAGAATTGTTTTTTGGAGGGCAGGTCACTTGTAGTCCAGACTTCCCCCACTGTATAATTGTTCTAGAAACCCATCATCATTAGTGTATCAGCTAGCATTGTTGTGAGAGGCTATGTTTGGCCCCAGAGAATTTTTTAAAAATATTCTTTCTATACGTTTGCCCATCTCATGATAGGTGATTTAAACAAACAACCTGCTCACACTGTGCTGAGTATTCAGCAGTTTTTGACCAAAAATGGCATGACCCTCATGCTCTGCCCTCTGCCCCGCCCTCTCCATTTGACCCAGCTCTGAGCGACTTTTTTTGTTTGTTTGTTTCCCCAATAAAAAAATTACTCAAAGTGGAATGTTTTGCTGATGTGGAAGAGTTGAAACAAAAATGGTCAGAAGCACTCAAAGGCATTGAAATTGATGCATTTAAAAACAGTTTTAAGCAGTGGGAAAACATCTTGATGGATGTATTGCATCAAACGGAGAGTACTTTGAAGGTGATTGAAGTTTAAATATGTAAGAATAAGTACACAATTTTTTATCAAAATTTTTTTGCCCCCTCCATAGTAGACACTATTCCTTGCAGGTGAAAATATCACTAACTGATAAGGAATTTGCCTCTTATAGAAAGGGTGCTACATGTATGGGCACTGACATGAAATCAGTGAGTTCAGGGACAGAGAATACCCAGGTACTCTAGGATAGGATTTTGACAGCCTAATTAAGTGTTGGCTAAATGTTTGGCCAAATTGTCACCTGATTTACCTTGACTAAGAGACATTATGCCCACCAAGGTGGTAGTGTTAGGAAAAAAATCAGTATACTGGTTATATTTTGCAGCCTTCAGAAAAATGTCCTACAAGAGAAAAGAGCCTACATCAGAATAGAAGAACTAAAAATAAAGGAAATACAACTGTGATAAAACAGGCACTTTGAATGTTGTGTGTCTTATAATTTAGATTCTTGCTGGATGAAAAAAGTATACTTTTGTACTCCGCATGAAGTAAGAGATTTAGGAAAACTAGAGCTCAGCAGGAAATAGAACAGATAAGATTGGGGAACCAGTTATTTCCCATACACTTCATATTAAGATGCCTTGCCAGCAAAGATAGAAATAACAGTGGTGCTTTGCATTTAAAACAAGTTTCAAATTTTCTTAGGGAGAGGACATTAAGCTAAAAGATAATAAACCTTTGGTTTTAAGACCACTTCAAGACAAGATAACTAACTATGGTGATTAGGGCATGAAATTTTCAGGGGAAAAATTTGTCTGGAAACCTGAGTATCTGAGGGAAAGATATTGCCAAGGAAACTCCCAAACTAGCCACTCATCTCTAAGTCAATCCTGTGGTCTTTCAACTCCACTTCCAAGGACTTGTGATTTAACATTTGGGTTATCCTATGAAGGGTATCCTTACTTACAACTGACGTCAGTTGGGACCACGGAGAAATAGAAACAAAGAAGATCCTAAAAGACAGAATCAGAGGTCAAAGGGGATGATGGGCAAAATAGATCCTTCCAAAAAGCAGACCACCTAGGCTGTCCAATAGCTGACTACAGAACTTAATCCACTGTCACTATAGAGTTGTGCTGTAACAGTTCCACCCCTTCCAGCAAGATGTATGTGCTGTAGACTACAGACTATGGTGAATTTTCTTTTCTATATTTTTCTACGTGGGAATCTGACTGCATCCTACCATTCTATTCTGAATATAAGAAGGCTATTAACTTTTAACTACATTGAACAATTATGAAAATCCATATTTAGTTATGATTAAGATGACCATCAATCATCCAAAGATCTTAGATGAGAAGACAGATGAACAATTGGATGAAACTCAGGGTGATCACTCCCAAAGAGAGGGTGAGTATATTCTTAGTAGCTTGAGCAATGTTAAATATACATTTGGGTAGAAGCCTTGCTATGGATGTGGGGCAACCAAATAGATGAACCATGACATTAAGCATTAGCAGCCTACGTGACAGCCACGCCTCCTTTCTCCCTTGATAACAGAAATATGATTATATTTAAGGTGACAATATGTCCAGTTTCTGGGATGAATTATTTCGTCAGTCTAGATAAATCATCGCACTCCCATAGCTCTTTGTCACATATTCACTTTCCCAATCATCTCTGTAGCACCAAGTAGACAAATAAGACCCAAGAGGTGAGAACACTGGGTATAGGGAAGTTTCTTCCTCTAATAAAGGGAATATTTTTCTTTCTTTACTTAGAAAAAATGTGGAAGTCATTTTGTGACCACGAATCGATTCATGCAAAGATTAAAAAAAAAAATTCAACAACAACAAAAAAAAAAACCTCACATGATGGGGATGGTAGAAGAGAAAAATGGGAGAATCTGGACCAGATTTCTTGTTCAGTAAATAAGTCAATCAACTTTATAATTGATGTCCTAGTTGAGATTTCTGTTACTGTGTAAAACTGTTCTAATTCATAAACTAATATTTAAACTATGAGAAGGATATAAGAGAAAGTCATATATTTGATGAATAGAGAGAAGAGATGATCAATTCTTTCTGAATCCTGATTTCTTTTAAGATGACTGTACTAGCTATCTCCTACTTGAAATTGTCATATTCACAAAGTATTACCTTTGCTTTATTCTGAATTTATGTAGTATGTAGAACTGTTAATGACATCAAATTGCCAGCCCACACCAAAATAGACAAGGCATTTTACTGATACTAAGTATAATTGAATACAATTGGCTCTTTATACCCATGGATTCTGCAACCTTAGATTTAAAGAACCAAGATTCAAAAATATTTGAAGAAAAATTGCCTTTACTAAATGTGCAGACTTTTCCCCTTATCATTATTCCCTAAATAATATAGTACAACAACTACTTATATAGCCATTTGCCTTGTATCAGGTATTATAAGTAACCTGAAGATGATTTAAAGTATTCAGAAAAATGTACATAAGTTATATGCAAATCCTACACCTTATATTGGAGACATCAGCATCTACGAATTTTGTTATTTAAGGGAGGTCCTGGAACCCATTCTCCACAGATACTTAAGGACAATTGTATTTGCTGAATAGTTACCAGTGGACTGCTGCTATATCAAGCTATCAATAGAAACTCTCAGTTAAAACCCTGTCAAGAAATGTACTCTACCTTTATTTTTATTTACTTAAAAGAAGCTTCCTGAAAGCTATCTAAATCTACCCCATATTAAACTTTTCACATCTAACAGAATCTTACAGACTTTATTTTATTTTATTTTATTTTTCTTACAGACTTTTAGACTGCATCCTGGTAGTGTTATCTCTCCATTCTAGACTTTCAAGGCCAGTTGTGAAATATATTTTCCTTTAAATGCTTGAGTTTTCCTTGTTAAGACTTTCTAATGTTTTCTTTTATTTTAATTCATTTACTCTGCTTAATAGTATATTAACTCATTTTTATTCAACAGATTATTTGTACCTTCTCTAATTAATGCAAACTCTCAGCAACATTTGATTCAGTTATCACTCCTTTCTTCTTGGTTTTCATGACACCACACTCTTTTGATTTTATCCTCCATCTCTGACCATTTACTTTTTGTTGGGTCCTTACTCACTCTATCTTTAAATGTTGAGAAGTCCCAAGATTCACTCCTTGCCATCTTCTCTTCTCTATGCATAATCTTGTCATGAGTGGTCTCATTCTGTCTCAATGTTAAATTATATATATATATATATATATATATATATATATATAAAACAAGACTCAAACATTTATCTTTTCAACCCTAATCTTTACCCTAAACTCGAGTACCTAATATATTCAACTTCTTACTTGAAATTTCCACTCAGATTTCTAAGAGATACCTTAATCCTAGCATATCCAAAACTGAATTGGTTTTTCAGCCTTTTTCCAGTCTTCTCCTTCAGTTTTCCCTATGTCAGTAAGCAAGGCCACCACCCAAGCGGTAGCTCAAGCCAAATGCCTAGAAGTCATCCCTGCTTCCTCTCTGTTCTCCATTTCCTCATCCAATCATCAGCACTCTGTTTACCCTACCTGAAAAATATATCTTGATCCATCTACTTCCTTCCACTGGCATTCCAACCTAATTCAGCCACCAACACCTCTTGCCTGGGATACCATTATAACCTCCTAACTCATCCTCTTGCTTCTATTCTTTCTACCTCACCATTCATTTCCCATAAATCAGCCAGAGTGGTCTTGTAAAAAATGTAAATTATATCCCATCACTTCCCTGCATAAGATTCTCCTCATAGAGTCAAATCTAAATACCTTCTTCTACCTCCAAGATCCTCCCTGTATGACCAGGCTCCACCTCCCTCTCTGACTCATCTCAAATCTCTCTGCCTCACTCCCTACACTCTAACTTCTCTGGTCTCCTTTCTCACTCGCCTATAGTCCCCACTTATTCTGTTCTAGGGTCTCTGCATAAGCTGTCTCTTCTATTTGGAAAACTTTTCTCCAGATAGCCACATACATGATTTTTATTTATGATCTAGATCTCTAAGTCACCCCTTCAGAGACGTCATCTCTGACCAATAAACTTCAGGGAATTACCCTATTACTCTCACCAATTATGCTATTTTCTTTTCTTCCCAGTAAGTATTATCTTCCTCCACTCTTTGAGAGTAGGGGTCATGTCTGACTCTCTCACTGCGGGGCCTTTTTTCCTAGACATATCACAGATGCTCAACAAACATTTGGAGAATTTTACTGAGTTCCTGGCACAAAAGAAACTCTTCCTAAAGTTCCATGAGCACCTCAGCCTTAAAAAAGGTGTTTTCTTTTATATTCTTCATAGTTTTAAGATTAACCAGGAGAAACATTTTGGAACCAATTCTCCATTCAGTCAACCAAGAAATATTTCCTGTGCCGAGTATTTTGCAATACAAAGAAAAATGAGACAACAGATTCATTGTTTAGTGGTAAAGAATGGCATGAAAATGAATAAGTATAATACAAGTTGAGATCAATCACACACTAAGGGTCCTACTAATGTGGCCTTGTGCAAAAGGGGTCGAAAGTGGAAAAAAATAAAGTCAGTTATGAGAACAGAGGAAACATCACATTTACTATATACCAATGAGTTGGGATTGAATTCTATAAACTAAAAGAGGAAAAGATTACATTGGTTTCATTTCTCCAATACCACATAATGATGCCCCCAAACATGACCATGAAAGAAGGAGAGATTTTCCTTTGAATGCCACAATGTTATTATAACTTGAAAGTCAAGTTCTACTGGATTCAAGGACACTGCTTCCAAGCATGTGACTCAAGCATACACAATTCTATATTATTTTATGCAAGGTGACAGACTACACAAAACTGATGTTCTCTCTATTTCCTCTTTCTCTCACAGCGACCACCCTACTATCTGCCAGCCTCCCTGCTCTCCTCCATTACCAACCCCTGTCATGGTTTCTCATTAATCTCTGATCTCTGATACAGAAGAAATTATACTAATTCTCTGTCAACAGACTGGCCTGTTCACTGGTTTTCAAATGTGCCTTAGTTAATCCCACTTTCTCAACCCACCTACTCATTTGACATACCTTTTCCTCTTGTTTCTATTGTCCAAATACTTCCAATTCTTCAAGTTCAAGGGGCCCATCTCTTCCATGAGGGCTTCCCCTGTAGCTACTCTAGCTCACTATGAGCTCATCCCTCTCTGACCACCCACTGACTGTCTCTGCTGGCTATTTGCAGCTTTTAAAAACCTCTTGGAATTGGTTAAACCTCCATGTATCTGAATTTTAGCAACTTCCTAACTAGATTATTTAATTTTTAATATGGTGGTTCTGTCTTCTTTTTCTTGTCTATTCTATACCCATAGATAACAGTGGTATCACCAGAGGAAAGGACCAGCTCTCAAATTCCAGCATTTTATCTGCAAGCAAACATTTATTCTCATAATGCCACAGGAAGTAGTGAGGCATAGGTAAATTCAGTGATTGAATCTCCCAGTTCTGCAATGACATTCTTCTATAGTTTGAACAATTTTATGTGATAATATATCACATATCAATAAAATGAGTAGATATAAATATTTTCTGAGATAAAGCAGTGTTTCTTGTCGAATAAAGAAAAATAAAACCCTTTCACTTGATAGGTATATAGCTGCAAATGGCTGTTTTAGACAAGGAGGACAATTTCTGTTCATTAATACATTTCTATACAATTCAGCCACATGATCTTTGGATGAAGCTACTGGGTTAAAAACAAACAATCCAAAGTAGTTTTTTTGTTTGTTTGTTTTTTCCCTGCTTGGCATGGTGACTCACACATGTAAACTTAGCACTTTGGGAGGCCAAGGCAAGAGAACTGTCTGAGATCAGGAGTTCAAGACCAGCCTGGGCAACATAGCAAGACCTCATCTCTACAACGAATCAAAAAATCAGCCAGGCATGGTGGCGCATGCCTGTAGTCCCAGTTTCTTGGAAGACTGAGGCAGAAGGATTGCATGAGTCTAGCAGATTGAGGCTGTGGTAGCTGTGAGCATGCCACTGCACTTCAGCCTGGGCAACAGAGTGAGACTTTGCCTCAAAAAAAAAAAAAGTAGTTTTTTTCTTTTAAATTTTCTGTAGGACACAATCAAATTCTATACCCCTCTCCTTTTTCCTCATCTGTCACTCCTCTATAATCTAGCACCCTCAAAACCCAGTTAAACTTTCCAATGCAGCCGGGCTCGGTGGCTCAGCCTGTAATCCCGCGCCTTTGGGAGGCTGAGGTGAGTGGATTGCCTGAGCCTGCGGGTTCGAGACCCGCCTGGGCAGCGAGACCTCATCTCTACAATAAATCAAAAAAAATCAGCCGGGCATGGTAGCACATACCTGTAATTCCAGCTTCTTGGAAGGCTGAGGCGGAAGGATAGCCGGAGCCCAGCAGGTCGAGGCTGCGGTGGCCGGGAGCGGCCACTGCACTCCAGTCTGGGCGACAGAGTGAGACTCCAACTCAAAAAAAAAAAAAAAACTTTCCAATGCAAATCTGATCATGCTGCTTCTCTTAAGGGAATGTCCTGAGTTCTTAAGGTGATAGTCACTGATCACTAGCATGCGTTTTTCTAACCCCTCTCCTGCTCACGAACACTACTCAAGTCATACTGGGTTACTTTCAACTCCTAGAAGATGTCATTTCGTTTCCAACCTCCAAGGACTTCATTCATGAGATTCCCACCACATGCAATTCCTTTTCCCTCACCCTCTATAGCCTGCCTGCCACACTTCTTCTTCCAATTAAATGTTACTTATTCAAGAAGGTCTCTAGGAGGGTTTAGATTCCCCTCATTCAGTCTCTAGTGCCAATCATAAACTTTCTTTGGCAATATTCACAGGAATAATTTGTTTTACTATCTGGAGGCCCATTATAGTTAAAGGACTCATGATAAGAAAGATTGTGTCAGTTTTAGTGATTGCTATATCCTACATATTGCAGAGTATCTGGGATATAGTTCATGCTCAAGAAATTTGTTGAATTATTAAATGATAATGGGGCATCAGAGCTAGAAGACCTTGGTTGGCACCTTACTTTTGCTTACCATGGGCATATCACTTCATCTCATTAATTCTTAATTTCCTAATTTTTAAAAAGGACATTATCACTACCCACCTCTAGCATATTGAAAGAGTTGAATGATATATGTTCAGCCAAAGAGCAAATTGAAAAAGATTTATATAAATTAATGATTACTTTTGATTGAATAGAGATAGTCATAAGGTTCTTGAGCTATATAGAACCAATACTTAATAAGTAATTGGTATGGCTAAAAGCTTTACATGCATTATTTCACATAATTCTAACTTTTACAATACTCCTAGCAGGTCGGTGTTATTTTTATTAACCCACTCTATAGTTGAAGACAATCAAGTCACAAAGTGAGTATGATGAAGTGGGATTCATGTGACAGTGGTCTCACTCCAAGATCTATGTGAAACCAAAACAAGCCTGCCTCCTTTGACTACAGATTTCAACTTTATTTCTTGGAAAAAGAGAGTTTTGTTTTCACAGGAGACAAACTATAACTCTGAGCTCAAGAGTCCAATTTAGATGCTAACAGACAATGTGATTATAATATTTGAATAAATGAAAAGAATCCAACGTTCTAGAACATCCCCATAATCACTGTGAGCATTTGTTAAGTAGTCACTAAGTGTCTGTCACAAGAACAAGCACGTTACAGTTGCTGGTCCTAAATTTCTCAGTAACTGTCACTCTGACAATGAGGAAGGTAAGATTCCAGAAGGATAAATCAAACAATATGTTTCCCTATAACTTTAGCTACAAGGCCAGCATCGATCCTACCTCTAACTCCAAAACTGAACTCTTTAGATAACTGAGTCTAATGATTACCTCTAAGAGCCTATGCTGATAAGCATTATAAAAACATTTATCTTTAAGAAAAGTATATCTGTTGTGAAAACATATATTCTTTCTCTAAGTCTGTTGTTTATATTATTGGAGAATATTAGGGAAATAATCAGATGACTATATGACTATGCTTATTTGCTCTCTATTGCTGGTACAGTGAATTACCACAAACTTAGTGCTTGAAAACAACCCAAATTTTTATTAGCTTACAGTTTGCTAGGTCAGAAATCTGTTGCTTGGCTAAGATCAAGGTATTTGCAGGTCTAAGTTCCTTTTTTGAGGCTCTAAGAAAGAACTTATTTGTCTTTTCTAGCTTCTAAGGCTAACCCACGTTCCTAACCTATAGTGTCCTTCTTCTATCTTCAAAGCTAACAACTTTGGATCTCTCTAACCATTATTCCTTAGTGATATCTTCCTCTGGCTAAGGCAGGAAAGATTTCCACTTAAGGACCCATCTGAGTAGAATGGGCTTACCTGAACAGATCATTCAGGGTAATCCCCCCCATATAAAGGTCTTTAACTTAAATCACATCTGCAAAATCCCATTGACCATTTAAAGTTATATATTCATAGATTTCAGAAATAAAGAATGTGGATATTTTTTAGGCCTTTTATTTGGTCTATCACACCAAAACAACAGACCTACTAGGGGCACACTCTACCTCACCTCCTAAAACTCTCTGGGAAGAGAAGCAACACTCAGTAACTTTCAAAAAGCAGGGGCTGAATGGAGCCACCAAAACAGAGCAGAGAAGGCATATGAATTAGGAAGAGAGCAAAAGAGGGAGCTCTAGGAAACCCGAACCCCAAGTCCTAACCTCAATAACAGCCATAACTCAGCTTAGAGCAGGTGTGTCCCAACAAATTTCAAGACAGTATATTTACAATGCTGTGGCTAGAGAATAAACTATAAATAATACTTTACTTTTTAATTTTCATGCTTAACACTCAATTCATATAACCTTGTTTCTAATGAATATGGGAGAATATTAGTCTTTTATACAATATATGTTTGTAAAAATCTTAGGAAGAATAGAAAAAAGAAAGGCTCAAAGGTCAGATAGATATGAATGCAAATCTATCATCTACAAGCTCTTAACAACCACTGTGTGACCTGGAACAGGCTGCTTAATTTTCTGAGCCTCAGTCCCTATATCTGTGGAATGATGATCATTCTTACCACAGGATGTCAATGAAAGGATCTAAAGCATTTATACATGTACACTCTAAAACAGAACCTAGCACCTATTGGAGCAAAATAAACGCTAAGCCCTCTCCAAGCAGTCTGCCTACATAGGTTGCAAATACAATAAACATAGCAAAAATGTAATCTTCATTTTTGGATCCTTTTTCTTCTCACCCACTCAGTACCTGGATGAGTGCCTAGTCCAGATTAGACATGATCCAATACATATTCGTTAAACCATTTTTAACTTTTCTTTCTCCTTTGGATGTAGAGAATAAACCTCTGGTTTGGACTGGTGATGGATTATCCAGTTAGTTTGCCTGGCAAAACCTAATTCCCTGAAACACCCTCTGAAGTCCTTGGGCACTACTGGATGACTTCTCAATACTGATACACAGATTGTAAAATTTAAAAATGGTCCTTCATATAAACCGTGGTGGATTATTAACACACAAAATAGATTAAACTACATAAAACAGCCTAATTCATCACATCCAGCATAAAAATATCTTGAATAAGAGCCAAGTGACAACTAGATTAGTGCTTTCCAGAAACCTGAAGACTGATTTAAGTCATGAACTACTCTATAATCAAAGAACAAGCTGCCATCTCCTCCCAATGTTAAAGGAAGATATAAATTAGGTAAGAAGAGTTTGTGGCAAACAAATCAATATTTTAGAAGCTAGTTGGTATTTTCTAGTCCTGATTATGCATAAACCCCAAATGAAAAGAGCTTAAAGCATATGTATGGTTCTTGTAGAAATATTATCTATTTGAGATAATCTCCCTCCAATTAAGCTAAACGTTATAAATCTGTCACACCTTATTTTCACTCCCCCTTCTCTGAAAATGATATTCTCTACTATTTCACAGAATATGAAAGCTGCGGTATGTGAAGTTCTCCCCAAACCTAACTTCTTTCCTTGTGTCTCAAAGAAGAGCCTCATGCCCCATACTCCCGCCATATCCCTTCCCAAGACCAACCTGTCTACCTGCCCACTCATGAATAATTGCTTAGTTCACACACATTTATACACTGAGGATACAAAGGTGAACAACAAACCATCTCCACCTCAGAACAACTCAGTGTCCTAAAGAGACGTATACGATGATAAAATACTGCACAAATAATATTCAGCACTTAGGAAGAGTAAACCAATGCAACTAGATCTCAAAAACAAAATGCTAAATGGAAAAAAGTCTTAAAATACACCATTTGTGTAAGCTGAAAAACACATACATGAAACATACTGCAAACCCCTCATGCATACCTACATATGCAGACAGATGGTATTAAAATGAATTGAAAAGGTAAACTCAAGACTCGTGGTAGTATTTGTAACTACAGGGGAGAGCAGATAGAAAAGGCAATGTTAGAAGTGGCAATAAAGATCCAACTTTATTTCTAACATTTTATTTATTTTATGAAAAAAGCTGAAAGCAGATATTTTCAAAAATTGTTAACTAGCAGTTTGGGAAAGGGAATCTCCAGGTATTTATTATTCTCTATATGTTTGAGTATTTTTATAAGAAGTTAACATCGAAACAGACAATTGCATGGTGGCACGGTAAGTCTACATGGCATATACAAGGTACAATGGTGCTACAAAAGAAAAACAATTCTCTCTATTGTGCTTTCAGGCCATTGTTCTCTAGTGCTGAGCCACTATTCTAATGAGTCAATGACTAAAACATGCCCAAATTTCTCCTATTAACAAAACGAATCCGACCAGCAATTACTCCCTCAAGAACTGCTGAATCTACTCCCTTTTTTCTCAGTTATACTTAGAAAAAAATGTCTGTGCTTGCTCCCCTTCATCTCCTCACATCCAAACCCATTGCAATCTGGCTTCTGCCCACTTAAATCACTTCAACCTCCTCACTGCCAAATCCTTTCAATTCTCATTTTACTTAACCATGCAAAGTACTTAAGATAATTGACCAAGTATTAGAAAGGTTCCTTTTTTGGTGTCCACAGTACTATTCTTGGCTGTTATTCTTTCTACCTCCCTAGATGTTCCATCTCTGACTCCTGATACAGCCACTTAATTTTAGTCTGTCTCCTCTAATAGTCCATTCTGAGCTCTGTTCTCTCCCCAAGCAACCTGTTCTCATAGCTTTATCTGTAATCTGCTGGCTCCTAAATCTGTATTTCTAACCTCTTCTGAGATCTAGACACATACCTTCAATAGCTAGCTGACTATCTCATCTCTTGCACAAATGTCTCAACCTCAATATGTCCCAATGCAGTCATGTCCTCAAACATTTCACTAAAGATTAAAGCTAGACACCTGGACAACATTGCTCCTACTCGTCTTCCTCTTACCCTGATACATAATGTCTTCTTGATTATACCGACTACTGTAGCTCTTGAGCTTACCACCTCTTCTCTACCTACTGCTTTAATTCAGGTCTCTCATTCCACATTGTCTGTATGACTTTTTGGCTAGTCTCCCTGACTTCTATAGAACAGCCTCCATCATTTCTTTCTAAACACAAACAATTGTCAAACCCTTGCTTAGCACCATTCAAGAGCCTGGAGATTTTAGTATAAACTCCTCAGTCATAAATGCAAGGCTCTGAAACAATCTACCACCACCTACACTTCCAGTCTTACTTTTGGATATATCTTCCCACACCAACAAAATTCAGGCCACAGGGCCCTCTCCTCATCCCCTGGCTTGGGTTTTCACATAAATATAAGCCTTTGTTCAGGCTTTTCTTATCTCTAAATCCCTTTGTCCCTCCTTCACTTAATGATTATCGACAATTTTCTAAGACCCAGTTAAGAGATCATCTCCTTCTGCAAGGTATCCTTAACTTCCCTAGGTAGGTCGTTATTCCTGCACCTTTGCTCCCAAAGGATTTTGTAGCTGCCTCTATTTTAGCACTTAAGTCATACTGGTCTGAGAGTTATCTGTGCACATATCTCTCTCCTACTGGATAAAAAGCAGCATCTAGGTTTTTGTGATGGTTTATTCATTCAACAAATATCTGAGAGCCTACTGTCAGCAGGTCCTGTTCTAAGCTCATAGCATGTAAAAATGAACAAAAGGGGCGATCTCTACACTTATGGAGTCTAAATTGTAGAGGATTAAATTGTGATCAGTAAATATGAGTCATGATTTGAAGATGCTTAAATCATTAGTAAAGCCATTACAAAGTCAGCATGTTGGTACCTATTACGACAGTGGCTTTTGCGTGTCATTATAGCTCCGCATCTCTAACTAGTGCCCATCCTTTACTTCTTTGCATCAGGCACACAAATATACATGTACTACAAGAGCTTTAAAGAAATGAAGCTCATCCTTTTTTGATAAAAACTATCCTTTCCTATGGAGGCCTGTAGGAACTTCTCCAAGAGAAGTTATACAATTGCACAACGTAGTTGGGTAGACAATGTCAACACATGTTCCCCACAGATCAGCAGACATTAGACCCACACTGCATGGATTCAAGAAATAGAAATAACAACAGATGAGCTCTCTGGGGTTGAGTCAAAAAATACCCATATGTTACTGCTGGTAACCTACACTGTATTTTTTTTTTTAATTAGGCACCAGAGCCATGTGTGTCTAATGTAATCATTGAGAACTTGTAGACAGAAAGATTTGGGCTTCTCTGGAACTGGTACATGTGTTGTACATGAAACAGAGAGAAACACAGAATGCAGAAAGAGTATGCCAGAAACAAAACAGGAAAAAACAGGGTCTGGTCAGTGTGGAAAATTCCTTGACTGAAATGGGGATAGCTACAACTCGCATGAAGCATTGAGGAAGAATGAATAGTTAAGAAGAGCATTGCAAGGCAGCATCACCCCAATAACACTTGTTATTTATGTATGTAAATAAATAAATAGAAGTTACCTGTTGATAAAACTGCACATCTCTGATAGCTCTTTGCCACTCACTACTTTTGTCCCAGTCTTTAAAGTCTAGTAATCAGACTTTTCTCTTTATAACAGTAAAGGATTAAAAAAAAAATTGGTACAAAAGGCTACTAGTATAATTTTACTGGTTTCTTAACAGGTATCAAACCTTTTGGGTCAGTCAGCTGAGCATATCATGTTGATATTATGGTCAGACACAAGTGAAACAGACCAGTGGTGTCCTAAGTTGGGTGTGGGAATCACTGGGTGTATACACCTGGGTACAGCAATAAAATTACATCATTTCTATTATTGTCTAAGAAAAGAAAGGAGTTAAGCTTTACTAATAATTAGCATATATGCTTCTATAAAAACATATGTATAATTTATGAATAAATCTGTTTTTAAAAAGAAGGTTTTTTACAGATGGGTACATGATCAAAATACTCTGGAAACTGCTGACCTACAAACCAGCTGACTAACAGTGAGTTCTAAATGATAGACAAAAGTCAGAATTCTGAGGCTTGGTAATGCAGAAAAGAAAAGGTAAGTTAAAAAAAGAAAGAAAGAAAAAGGAAAAGGAAAGAAGACACCACCAAATTAGAGAGGATGAGAAAAAGATTCCAGATACCACAAAGGCCAACAAAGGCAAAGAGTACAAAGACATTTCCACAGTTTGCTGGTCACTTGAATAACTACCTTCTGCTTTTTGCTGAGTGGGGAACCAGGACTAGATGATGTGATGTAACTATTGGTTCATCTTGTTCCCCTGCTTAAAACCTCTGATCACTACTCATTGCTGTTAGAAGAAACTCCAAATCCTTAATAAAACTCAAACTTTCAGCCATCTGAACCCTTTCTGCCTCTCCATTATCTTTTGTCACTCTGTCTTTTTTTTTCCTGAACTTTCTTCAGTTCAAGTGTGTTCTCTAACTTTGTTCTTGTCTATCTCCGAGTGTAATTCAAGTGTCAATTTCTGCCCCCTTAAGAGTTATTTTCTGACCTCTAAAATATATTAAGTTTTTCTCCATATGTTGCTGTATCATCCTGCACTCACTGTTCCAAAATTCTCAACATATTCCTAATGTATTTTTCAAGGTCCTTTTTCCTTGCTAGCCATCTGTGAGGATAGAGAAGGTATCTGTAACCCCTAAGCACCCAGTGCGATGTTTGATTTATAATAAGTGTTAAATAAATGTGTTCACTGGAGTGAAGTTGAGTGAAATGTGTCCTGACACCCAGAGAGAAAAATAGTTTGTCTATAAGTTCCCTAACTGATTGTTCATTGCATATGACAATGGCAGAAATATAAAACTTACCTAGTCATTAAAAAATATTTGATTGCTTTTTTATCAGTGCCTTTAAAGGCACTTCATTAATTATTAGTCAACAAATATTTAAATCCCCCATGAGTCTTAGAAATGTGTACAGTTCCTTTACTCTGAGTTGGCAAACACCAAACAATTATTTAAAACTGCATTCATTAAGGAATTAAAAGGAGTCATGACTTATTCTGGCAGGACAGAGTATGGCTGAAGTTCATCGCTTGCAGTAATGTTATACATTCTCAGTTGGCTAGCCTCAGAAAGATTGCCTCTGCCCATTGTACGTGGAGGAGGTCAGATATGCAGAAGGATTGTCAAGCAGTGGGGGGAGGGGAGTTAGGAGTTCCAGGATGGAATGTTCTAGATTAGAATCATACTTTGCATGGGATCACCAAAATCCTTCAGAAAATTGCCTATGTACTGCACTTTCAATGCCCAGGTTGCCAGAAAGAAACTCTAGCCCTGGCACTTGTTTGTCACACTGGTCATTTCCATTGCCCCTTCAATCCAAGTTCAGAGAGTCCCCACAGGTTTTTCCTTGCTGTTCAAACCGCTCAAGCATTAGCAGCCCTTTCTCCCAATTCGCAAAGCTGGGAATTAAGGCTCCAACTTCACAGGTAAGATAACTTGAATTGGCCACTGACTTTGACTCTTTACCTAGGACATGGTACAAAAACTCACAGGGAGCATTTTTAAGTCACTTGCTCTTTAACTCCACATACCACCAAATTGGACAACAAGCACTAAGTCTGCTAAACTGAGCTCAGCCCTCCCAGGACAATATCAGCTCAGCTCAGAGAGTTGCCCTTCACTCTTCCCTTGCCCTGAAGGATAATGGGGAAATAAAAGTACAGAGACAGGGTGCCAGAGTCAGCACTGCCTGGGTTAATATCCCTGCTATCCCAATCACTACCTGTTTAACCTCTTTGAGCCTGGGTGTACTTATCAATGGAAAAAAAGATATTAAAAACTGCTTGGGTTTTCCTACCAAGGTATTCCACTAGCATCTCAAATATAATATTGAACTCGGTGCTTTTGATCCTACACACAAATGTATACGTATGCCTGCGCGCGCGCACACACACACACACACACACACACACACACACACACACACACACACACACACTTCCTTCTTCTGTCTTCTGGATAATATCTTCCATCACCGTAAGTAGTCACCAAGGTTGGAGTACAGAGCTTGTCTAGGAGCATATCCCTGACTCCTGCTCTGAATCTTGCCACTCTCCTAATTTCCCATCTTCATGATTTAAAGACCTTTTCTCAGGCCAAATAATTATAAAGATAACCACAACTCACAATTATAAAGCCCTATTTTTCAGGCACTGTACTAAGTACTTTATATATGTTAGTTCAGTTAAACTCCAATGTACCCAAATAAAATAGGTTATCTCCATTCATTCACAACCCAATACAAAAATAGTATTATAGTATAGCAATATAGATATGTATATGTATTTTTAGGGAGTATATCAAAGCTATGAAGGAAAGAAAAAAAGGGTAAAGGAATTAAGAGACACGGGACAGGTTGTTGTATTAAATGAAGTAATCAGACAAATAACATTTTAACAGAGACCCAAATGCAGTGAGGAGGCAAGCCAACAGATTTATGGGGTAGGAACACATAAAGAAACTAAGTCACAGAGAGGTCATGTGGCTTCCCAAGGTCACATGGTAGCAGACACAGTATCTGAACCCTAGTTCTGACTATAGAGTTTCATTCTTAGCCACAGTATTTTCCTTCCATTAATGTTTTGCAGCAGTTCACTATTATCAAGTTCTAGATTTTTGAAACTTTTAGTTCCACATTAGTTAACAAGTATGAACCTTCTGTGTTTCAGACACTGATCACATTCATTGGAGGTCATTTATCACTTCAATGATACATTTCCCTGGTTTCACATCCATCTCCCACCCTTATTCTTTGCAGTTCTTACTCTACTCAGTTTCATTACTTCAATTACAATTATTTCTCTATACCCGATTCCCAAATCAGAATCCCAGTTTAATCTGACGACCATCTTCTTGGGAGCAAGTCTGTACCTAATTCATCTCTCTATTCCTAATACTCCCCATAATGCTGGACACATAATAAATGTGTACTTCTCTGAAATGAATTACACCGGATCTCCACACTTTCAATTATCTTTGGGGTAGTTTGACATGGGTGTTTTTCCAGCATCCCAAAATCAATATTTCTAAAAAGAACACATTATCTTCCCTCCAAAACCTGTTTCTCTTCCTGCATTCCTTGCTTCTCGTCATGGTACCACAAGTACCACATAATCACCAACCTCACCAGCTTACTCCTTCCCAGTCATTTCACCTTTCCTTTCCCACTGCCTTCACCCTTGTTCAAACGTGTTTTTTCTTGCCTATCTATACTGATGCAAAAGTCTCCTAAAAACATCCCTGTCAATAGTACTTCCAACACAGCTATGCAAAATTAATGCCCCTTATTTTGTCACTCTTTGTGAAATTCACCTGGCTGGGCTTCTTCTTCGTGTTGATATCCCAGAAGGCCTTAAATTTCATAGTTCCAAACCCGATCATTCATTTCCTTTCAACTAATCCTCCTTCTCTGTATTTCCCATCTTGGTAAATTTATTCCTCCCACCAGTTACTCAAGCCAGAAACCTAGAAGCTAACTAAGGTTTCTCCTTCTCCCTCCAAGTTTGATTACAAACTGTCATTTAACAATTCATCAATTCCTGTTGGTCTTGTCTTATGTGTGACTCTGTAAAAATAATATCACTTAATAACAAGCCATGTGGTTATAGTAGATAATGAGGAGACAATGACTGAAGGTACCGATATTCTTCATCCAGAGCACACAACAGAGTCTTAGGAAGATATTTAGCATATGCCTTTGAAGAAGACGTAAACTAACATGTGTTATGTAATTAATATAATTCAGGTAAAGTAGAATTCTGGAGTAGAGAATGAAGATATGATTTAAAAGTTTAATTCTAGCCGGGCTCGGTGGCTCAGCCTGTAATCCCACGCCTTTGGGAGGCTGAGGTAAGCGGATTGCCTGAGCCCGTGGGTTCGAGACCCGCCTGGGCAGGTGAGACCTCATCTCTACAATAAATCAAAAAATCAGCCGGGCGTGGTAGCGCATGCCTATAATTCTGGCTACTTGGAAGGCTGAGGCGGAAGGATTGCCGGAGCCCAGCAGGTCGAGGCTGCGGTGGCCGGGAGCGGCCACTGCACTCCAGTCTGGCCGACAGAGTGAGACTTCAACTCAAAAAAAAAAAAAAAAAAAGTTTAATTCTATACCCTAAACAACTTAAATACCTTTTTATATTCTGAAATATTTACCAGTACAGTGTCTCTCATATAGTAGGCGATTGATAATTGTGTTTTGAGTGAATAATTGTCAAATAACATTCCCCACGATATTTCTAAAACTGTCAGAACACAAACTGCCTTAAGGCTGAAGTTATAACTGTCTTTGTTTGAGATGTGAAATTCCAACCTAATGATATTTATAAAAAGTCACAATCTCATGCACAGTGATCCAAGGATAAATGAAGCTGTGTTTAAAATGAAATCGTTTTAACAATTTATTTTTACAGTGCAAATAGTAAATTGTTTTGCAATGTATTTCTCAGTGTAGTGTTTGTAGATTTTTCGTTGTCACTGTTTATTCTGAGAGGTAAACAACGATTTCTAATATCTAAAGTATTAGTTACTTTAATGACTAATTTTCATTTAAAAGCAACAACCACAACTTTAATTTGACCAGGAGGGCTTATAGGGTTCACCACCAAATCCTGTACTTAAATCATTTCAGAGTGCTATTATTTATTACTTTCCAGATTTTCAGTTTAGATGCGTGAATATTTTAAAAACCATCTCACAATGTCTCCATTAAAAATGGAATTTATTCTATAAACTCAACACAGAAATCCTCTCGCTCCATTTCCCTGCATATTATTGTATTTTTCAATTTTCACCTTTCTTTTTCCATGTTTCTCAGTGTCTGAATCTGAACTCTCATTGTTTTATACTTATCTCCCAAGATTTCCCCCCACACAACTTTCAAATTAACATAATGCACCTGTGTTTTAGATTCTGTGCCAACTCTCTCAGATAATACACCTTTAGCAGGAAATTTTGATGAAACTAGACTATGAGAGGAAAAGGAATAGGTAACAGATTGCGGTAATACCATGCATCACAGTAGGAAGAGACTCGCCCTCAAATTAAAGGGAGTCCATAAAGATCTATGATATGGAAAGAGTGATTTAAGAATTCTTGTAAAGGATGTAAGAAAAGTTTAGCCGAATCTGATTTTCACAAGTGCTTGCAATATTAGATCAAGTATAATAATTACCTTTATAATAAATGTTTGTTTCTACAAAATTAAATTTTAAAATTAGAATTATATCCTACTTCATTAAAAAAATTACTACACTAATTTGAAATGCCTCTGCCTGTACTGGAACATTATTTAAACTGTCAATAAGAGAGCTGAACATTTTCAATTCCTTTATGACTATCTTTAAACAGAAATTATTACTCATTTGCACTCTCCGAGCTTCCAAATCATATTTGTTTTATGAAAAAAAGCACATTTCTCCATAGACTTCCAGCATCATAGAAGCTTTTTAAAATCTTTAAAATGTCTTAGATAATTTCTCAGTGATTGACTGATAAACCCTTATTACAATTGGAAATATTAGCAGAAGGTAGAAAGAAAATTGGACAACAGAACAAGTGAAGAATTTCAAGCCCAGTACTTCTGATAGCTTTATTCTGCAAGACCCTGAAAAGGAAAAAGTCATGTTCAATATCACTGTGTGCTTCCACTTGGAAAGGAACAGCACTTATACCTACTGGAAGTAATCTTCCTTTTAAACACCCATCTCACCTCATCCTTAACTCTGTTATAGGAATGAATATTTTAAAATAAACATGTTTAGGCAGTTATTTTTTTCCCATATATGACTATCAATACTTAGTGTATATTTGTTACTATCTCTTGGATAAGCTGTAAGCTTTCTAAAAGCAGACCCTATGTCTCAACCTAACACTAGGTAGTTTCTTTGTAAATATTTGCTGAATTAATCTAATTTCATCATTACAGAATCTTTATAAGTTGTGAAGGGATATGATTGCTACAACTGTAAAAATGAAGAAAGAAAGAAACAATAACATTAAACTCAATGGCTATTTTATATGTTTTCACTTTTCTAAGTTACATTGAAATTTCTCTAAATTAAACTTCTATTCCAATTAAACTTGTTCTTAATACTGTATTTGACAAGGTTATTTTAGAAATGTCTGTTTATAAGTTCTACATTATTGTTTTGTTTTGTTTTCAAATTCCTTGCAGACACAATAATAAGAGGAATAATAAAGATCAGTTTTCACCACAATGGAATGGGTTGAAGTAAACCCTGTATTTCTGTCATCAGGTGAAACCATAAGACACTTTCATTCATTCAACATATCTGTGGACTGCTTACCATATGCAAAATGTGGATAAAAGATACAGGCCAGACAATTTTTTAAAAGTAGTTTCTCATGCCACCCTAATGAAAATTCATTGAAGTATAAAATGTTATAATCCAAAATAAAGACCCTGGCAGAATATCCATTCTGAGATGTAGATCAGTTTAAGACTTACATATGCTATATTCACTCAATATTATTATGAAACTCATGAAGACATTTAAAATCATGTCTTTTCTTGTAAAAAAAAAATAAGATTTAGGCGACGATCTTGGGGACACCTTAACATCTTTAGCACAACGTGCAGACAGTACAATAAAAAAGACACGAATTGGAAGGATAGTTATTAGACTGCAGCAGTTATGATATCAATCAAATCTAATTTTGATTCCCATTTGGACTACGATAATGTCATTTCTTAAATAAACTGTTCAACTCAAAAGATCCTTCAAAATATTAAGAAGTGTTGACATCTGGAGATGAAAATCTATTTTACCTCCAAAACCTTTTTAAAGCAAAGATCTATAAAAAATGCCAGTTCTAATTTCCTAAGGACTTTTTATTCACTATTCATGAGCAGATGCTGCCTAAACACAAGGGGCGACATTTCCCCAAGCCAATACAGATTTCAGGTAACCAAACTTTATAGATCGTTGACGTAAAATGTTTGTATCTACTTGTTTTTCCTAAATAAGTAATTGGGGTAGAGTAGGCAGGGGAGAGAAATTTCTAAAAGGTCAATAATATATCCAAAAGGTATTTAAACTGACAACCTCTTTCCAATGAAAGAGCCATTCAATCACACCGGCTGTATTTGCTTGGGAAGAAAAAGCCCTTAACATGGGCATGAAGGCCAAGTGCTCAATATGGAAAATTCTATATTTACACCCATGTTCAAATTATTCTCTCTATTGTCAGAGTGTGTGGAGAATTTTTATTTTTAAGTACTGACAGTCTCTCCTTTTTCAGGTTTTCCAATGCTGTGTGCATAGGTCTGCACATAGAGCAACCTACAGTGAAGAGGCTGAGCAAGAAGAAGGAATATGGCCACAGTGCTGAGAGCAAAGGAGCTGAACTTCATCACATCTCAGCCTTGCCACAGTTTTCATTTCCATCCTCACTCCCTCTCAACACAGCCTGATTCTCTCTGTGAAGTCTGATATGAAAGAACATGCACCTAAGGAAATGGATATGGATACACTGAACGACGTCTCCAGGTTTTCAAATTTTTTCTATTCCTTTCTGCAGGCACTGCCATAATGGAAGTATCTGTCATCTGATGAGGATGGTAATAAAGATGATGATAATGAGGGTAGATGTGGCAGTGGTAGATCCTGGGTTGGGAAATGTTAGAAAGGGCTGTTCTCAGTAACATGAAGTCAGAGTAGTATGGGCTATCACAATGACATTTCGGGGTGAGTACTTAAATAATTTTTCCATTGCTTTATTTAGGGAGGCTGGGGTCCAAGAGAGGTGACAATCACTCATTAGAGACAAGGTGATTGATCTGAAAGGCAGTGAGAATAACGTAGAGTAACAGCAACAACACCCAAAGACAACACTGACTGTTGTTCTAAATACACAGAAAACACCAGGAGGCACTAAGCCCTTTCTCAGAGAAAATGTACACACTCATAGCCATAGTTTTCTAGAGAGAATGCACAGTTCAGAGGAGCATTATTTTAGTGTCATAGTGCTATAATCATGGACCCAGTCCACTGAATGTAAAAGACAGGGAACCAAAAAAGAATGCTATTTCCAACAGATGGTTTAAAAAGCAATCAAATGTGAATTGTAATGTTGAGTCTTTGATGAGTCTACCATAGGACAATGTGATTTAAACTCAATAAATATGTTTAAGCACCTACTATTTTATGAAGCATTATGCAAGTATTTGCTAGGGGCACAAAAATGAGTAATGCACACATGGCGCTTGCCACCAAGGAGTTACAATTTAATATCTGCAAATGAGACAGATATATCTAGTTTATTCTGCCTTGTCATTCAAATCTATATCAAAATAAAAGTAAAAAACCTATGAAAAGTCAAAAAAATTATTATTTGAGGAGGGGACAGGGAGAAATCAGTAGGCTACAAGAGAGGGAAGCTACATTTCATATGGGTATTGAAGGATGTACAGACTTTCACTATGTGCAGGCAGGAAGTTAATTACAAGCAGTGGGTAAAACACAAGACATGTTTGGGGATTAGGGAACAGTTCATTTTGCATCAGATCATGGTGTAAACCCAGAAGAGCCACAAAAAATAATGTTGAGATGGAGGACTGTCATCATATAGTAGGAGCCTTGAACATCAAGCTAAGGAATTAGTTTTAATTCTGTAAGTGATGGGAAAGCATTAAAAGATTTTGTGCAGGAGAATGATATGACTCAAATCAGGTCCTGTAAATTTCGTTGTTTTTGAGTGGGGAGAGGCAGTTATTGCAAATAGCATGCAACCGTCATGGCCTAGAAATGATGCTAGAAACATAATCTTGGTGGTTGCAATGGAAACTGAAGGAAGAGACAGACATAAAAGTGAGAAGAGAACCAATAAGTCTTCATAACTGATTTGACATGATAGGAGTACCACAGAGAAGGAGATGCTTTTTTTCCTTAAGCTGCATGCCTCAAAAAATGTTACCACCATTTGCAAAATTTGGACAATAACTGTTGTTAGAAGACAGAACATGTCTTTTCTGACACACTAACTATTAGGTGCTGGTAAAACTTACTTATTAGTTTGACCAGTAGGGCATTAAAAATATCCATCTCGTGCTTTGGAAGAGGAATGAACCAGACTACAGACTAAAATGACCCCACTTTGAGATAAGAATCAAAGATACCCTCTGTCTTCTAAGGAATACTGGTAAACAGCATGAAGCATTCCAGTGAGTTCAGGAGATTCAAACTGAGAAAAGGCCATTAGGACTTTTAACCAAATAAACAGTTTTGAAAAACAGATGGGTGATTCAGTGCCCAAGGGTGAATACACGTGTATTAACAGGTGCAGTTCTATAACCTTACAATATTTTAAAGAATGATAAGACCCCATGAACAAATAAAACTCTCTTTCCTCTTCTCGCTCTCTCTCCCTTTCTTTCTCTCTCTCTCTCCTTCTCTCTCTCTCTCTCTCTCTCTCTCTCTCTCTCTCTGTCTCACACACACACACACACCCTCTTGAAATAGTCCCTTCAAGCCGGGCTCGGTGGCTCAGTCTGTAATTCCAGCACTTTGGGAGGCTGAGGTGAGTGGATTGCCTGAGCCCGCGGGTTCGAGACCCACCTGGGCAACTTGGCAAGATCCCGTCTCTACAATAAATCAAAAATTAGCTGGGCGGGTAGTGCACACCTGTAGTGCCAGCTACTTGGAAGGCTGAGGCGGAAGGATTGCAGGAGCCCAGCAGGTTGAGGCTGTCTGTGGTGGCCAGGAGCGTGCCACTGCACTCCAGTCTGGGTGAAAAAAAAAAAAAAAGAAAGAAAGAAAAAGAAATAGTCCCTTCGAAGGGAGTCTATTAAGTAAACAAGCACATTCTTCTATGAAATATTGAAAAGCAACATTATCCACATGTTCTAGAAAATGTGAGAACATGAAAAACTAAATAACAGGACAAAAAAAGAATAAGAAGGACCATATATTTTGAAGTCGGAAATATATCTTCCAAAAAATCAACCACTATCTGGTCTACAATTCTGCAGAATTCTTGCACACATATTTTATATTGCATGGCTCATTAATTTCCAGACCATGCACAGCCTTATTTTATGAAAGAGGGCATAAATAAGCATTGGCCAGAAAAATTTGCAGTGAAGAGGGAAGGAAGACAGAATGGCTAAATTTTAACACTTCACCCTATCTTTTGTTTAGTACCCCCTTACATTTGTATGACATAAAGAAAATAAAATAATGCCTATTAATGAAAACCTTTTCTTGTGTTCAAAATAAAGGATTTTTAAGTATTATCCTGTGAAGTTACTAACTTGAGTTTGCCTAATTTTTAATAAATACAAAACTTAGTCAGAGCCACGATACAGTCATTAAATGACAGTTCAAAATTGAAGAGATTTTTTTGCTCTACTATTGAAACGTACATTTCTTCCTCACTTTAGTTGTAGATTATACCACATAATATTTGCCATCCCTAAGTAAGATGAAACAAATTAAGGACATCAATGAATAATTTTGTCGATTTTTTTTCCTTCTGACCTTATTTCTGATTCTCTTTCAAATATTCAGTTGAATTATCATCTCCCTCTGTCTCTCTACTGGTAGCAGGATTACGTTTGATTTCATAACAGGGAAGCAAAATATGGGGAATAGACAATGAAATCAAAAACATACTCTGGGCAGGCTTTGGGTTTCCTATGGAAGCTGGCATGGTACAAATGAGCACTTTAATTCGTAAGAAACTTCTGTACTTGTATGAACTTAAAACTTGTCCATTTTCTGACACTCTGGCACTAATAGTGTCAATTACAGTGTCAATTACAGTAAAAGTGGTACTGATCAGTTTGTACATTAAATATTTGTGCTTGCTGAAAAGAGAGAAATGAATAATTTTTTAAACTATATTATCATAAAGTTTCAACTTCCTGTCATTTCCAACATGTTCTATCTACTTTCCATTTCAGGTAGTTTTCTTTTTTTTTTTTTTCTTTGCCTCTTGGTAAGTCATTTTTCACAGGTTTATCTCTAAGTCAGTTCATAAAATACACACAGACACACACACACACACACACTAGTTTAATTCCTGATTTCTCTCTCATCTTCATACATTTTTCTCAGTAGGATTCTTCAGTTAAATTCTGTTTAAATTCTGGCTAAATTCTTATAAACCTCCATCCCAGAAGCATGTATTCATAGGAAAACCATCATGGTACATGATAGCTTAGAAGTCATGTAAGTATCCCACTTAATGAAAAGAGAACAAGAGGTCAAGGGGTATTTTTTTTAAAAACAAGAATTGAAGATCAGGTCTTTAAAATTCATTGTTTCTCATATCACGATTAGCAAAGTACAAGTATATATATATCTATAACTGAGCACAAGTAACCAAACCTGTAAAAAAGTACTTAAGCACATGTTTAGTGAAAATAATATAGATTGCATATTTAAGAGATTATACTATAATTAACTCTAAAAACTTGTTAACACAATTCAAGAAACAGGTGTCATCAATTCTAACCAGAAAAATCATCACTTTCAGCCTCACCTTAGCCAAGATATATTAGCATCTTTCTGGTCTCCAAAAACAAAAAGAAAAGAAAAAAAAAACAATAAACATAAGCCGATTCTAGAGGTGATACTAAAAGCTTTTAAAAGTTATTTTAAATGTTTCATACTCCCCAGATGTGATCCCATCTTTGTTTCTCACTTATAGCAATTATGGCCACCTATGGCACGGTGAATAGACTGGACATGCTGATTCAATCCCCATCTGGCTGATTAAAGAATAGACTCAGCCAAAAAGCTGTTATCACCGAGAAGCCAAACAATACAAGCCACCCAGGTTCTGAGACTACATTCTCACAGCCTGTTACAGCTTTGAGTTCCTATGGCTGCCTTGTGCATGACTGAGCCCCTAGCAGGCAGCAAGCTCTGGATCCTATACTTATTCTAAAGAACTGCAAAGACAGAGACCCTATAAACTCAGCTCAACACCCAACAACTCCTCAGCCCTCTACACTTAAAATGCTACTCTGGAAAAAAAAAAATCAACCTTTTAAAGATTATGAGTATTTCTCACAAGATATACCCTAGATATGACTGATATGTCTGACCTGTAATGAGTGGGCAGCACTACTGCCAAAAGTGAAACCAGAACTAAACATCATTACAAGTCAAATGTGGGGCTTTAAAGGTGATGGTCATATTATTTTTTCCAATCTATAAAGAATCAAGACTTTTCTGTTTAAAATTTCAGACTCCAATGAGACTACTGTCTTCCCAGTTACAATGAAGGAAAGTAAGGGAGGGTGTCCACTTCTTGTGACTATAAATTCGAATGACTGTCTCAAGTTGATGGGGTGACTACATTTCTCTGAGTACTAAAAACACAGAATGAGGACACACCTCTTTCTTTGCAACTTTACAGCCCACAAGTTCAAGTTTTCCATCCTGTAAGCACAAACCATGCTGTAGCCATATGTGACCCCTTAGTGTACATAATCCGGGTAATGTCCAACGCCTTATCATGTCCATGTTCCTAACAACACCTTCGTTCTATGTGTAGCTCCTCTAAAATACTCTGTACACATCAAAACCCTCTAAAACCAACTCGATGCACCCCAAGACGCGTTGTGGGTGGGCATCGCCGTCTCTTCTCGGTATGGATCCCACCAAACGGGGCAACGAACATCTGTGCCTGCTTTCGGAGAATGCACGTTTCTCTGAAAGCCAAGCTCCTTGCACTGAGTGCCCGGTCCCTTTCCAAGGCTGTACTGTACATAAATTATGCCCAAGTGTCACTGAGGACATTTTTCTCGGAAGACACTAAACTGAAGCCAGCAATAAAACCAGACATAGGCTCCTGCTGAAGAACCAGACGTGGGCAAGAAAGATTCCGCCTGGATGTTACCAGGGGCCCAAAGACAGTTTTAACGAAGAAATGTTTGGGGGCACAGAGGGAGAGTGGAGGGTGAGGATCGATACTATTTCGGGCCATTTGTCCCCCGGTGTTAGGGAAGGAAGTGTGTGGTCTGAAGTCATCTGCCAGATGCATAAACAACCTCGGAGATTTTCAGAGAAGGCAAAAGTACGCACAGGATCGCAGGGGACCCCGCCACCGGCGAGTTTCAAACACACTTCAAACATCTCTTCTTCCCCGACCTGGATCCGGCATGCACCCCGTCTCCTTCGCACCCCCTTCCCGCCGCCCCCACCTCCCCTTCCCATCCCGACCGGCGCCCGAGTCTCATGCAGCGCAGGCAACAAGCGTCCCCGGCCGAGGCAGGGGCAGCCCCGTCCGGGCTCGCGAGGGGAGGCGGGTGGGCGCGGGCGCCCGCTCGCGTGCCGCTGCATCCTACCGCCTGTGGAGCTCGCCTCCTCCAGCTGCGCCGAAATGCTCTCCACCCTCCTCACGTTCATCGTGGGGGACGCCGGGGTCGGGAGCGCAGCTC
>NW_007260534.1:238567-240879 GCF_000164805.1 Carlito syrichta | reverse complement strand
GCCGGACGGGGCGCGCAGGGGGCCGGCGCGGGGCCTCGCCTAACCAGATGGTCCCGCAAGAGGCCCCGAGCGACTCGGGGCTGGACGGGGCACCCTCCGAGGGTCGTGCGCGGTTATCCGCGCGCGCCCCCGGGACCCCTTCTTGCGGCCGGCGGCGCCTGGCCCCGGGGAGGGTCACGGAGGTACCGCACCTTCGCAAAGTACGCTCTCCTGGGTCCCCCAGGGGCTCAGACTCGGAACAGCTAGACTGGAGATATTGCTGCGCAAAGTTAGGGTGAGTTCGAAGGACACCAGGAGGGAAGCGCAGGGAGATGCCCTTCTCCAGAACCGGGCAGAGCGCCAGGAGCTCCTAGACAGGAAACTTTCCCCACTGAAGCTAGAACCAGTCATGCGACTTGGCTACTTGGCCCTCGACACCAGGTGAGAATTGAAGACCGAGGTGAAGAATGCCACCTTGGAGAGGGGAGGTGGCATAGACTGGAGGCTTTTGGGATAAGCATCCAGAGGGGCGATTTCATTTGAGATACCCCTGGCAGCTCTAACCGAGGGGTATCGCTCACCATCCGATAAGCATGTATCACCCAGGGTCATTTGAGGACTTAAGCAAAGAAAGGCTTTGGTTGGGAAGATAAAGAGAAATCAATAGACCGCTTGTGGACATGGTTACTATCTGAGAAATCAAAATTAAAATGCAGACTTCTGTGCCCCTGAGAGTTTGAAGTGTGTGAAATCACTTTTGAGAAGAAAGATCAAGTTGACCAGTTCCCTGGGCAAACCGAATTAAAATTCTCTCCCATTATCTACTGCAGGGTCAATTGACCATGACTTGGGTTGAACTCATTTATAAAAATCTGTAAAACTATTCACTCTCCAGGTGGCTGCCCAGTTATACACACTGTCATTGGGTAAAATCTTGCCCCTTTCTCCAAGTAGGTCTCAACTGACGCCTTCTAGGTCTTCTCCCTACCCTCAGTCCCACGAGTGACTCACCCAGTCTTTTGAGCTCTTGTGGCATGCGTTTGTACCTTTCTTGTGATGCCTTTTATTCTCCTTTTATTTTGTTATTATGGGGACATATGCTAACACCTCCATTGCCTGGGTTTGAATCCTAGTTCAACTACTTACTATTCATGAGGCCTAGTGCAAATTATTCACTTCAGCTATAACAGTGGTACCCACTTAATTTTTTTGTTGTGAGGATTTAAAAACAATAGATGCAAAGGGCTTATGGTAGTGGCTGGCATACAATAATTACTGTATAAGCTACTCATTCTTGATACCAATAACAATATTAACAAAGTAATTAGCAAAGTTCCTTGCGTGTAATCTTCACGAAACATTTTTTTCTTATTATTTAACAAACATAACTACTAAGTCCAAAGTACTGCCGTGGGCCCTGGGATACTACTGTGAATACAATAAATATCCTCAGGGGCTTACCTTCTAAAGGGCGAGGGAGAATGAAAATAAATCAGGGAATTAGGAATGATCGGCTGGGGAGGAACTTGGGAGAGATCTCATGAAAGATTATGAAAGTGTAGGAGCCAGCCATAAGCATCACAAGGGAAAAAGAACTTCCAACCAGAAGGAGCAGCAAGAGCTAAAACAAGAATGGCATGCTTGCAGGGCAGTGAGGAGGGTGGCAGGGCTGGGGTAGAGGGATGGAGAGGAAGGATAACAGGAGAAAGGATCAGAGAGAATGGGATCCTATACACTCTAAACGCTTTTTGAATTTTGTCTACATACTTTTACAATCAGTGTATTCTTCACACTTATAAGCTTTCTCTTAACAAGTCCTCTCAGCGCGTTCTATCAGGTTTAGTCATTGAATTCTAAGTCATGTGCCTCTCTCTCTCTCTTCTGGGTACTTTTCATAGAAAGTTTCCACCTTATTGGCCAATTGCTTCTTTATTTCTGTAGCAACTCTCTCCGAAAACCATTCTCACACTTTTACTCTGAAGATGATCACTAACACCTGTCCACTTCCAAACTTCCTCATTTTCTCTCTGATGACTTCTAAAGCTACCTTAGCTTGTTGATTTGGACACCACTATGTGCTACAACAGGTCTCCATAATTCTCCCTCATGGTGTGGAAAGTAATATACAACTCATTTTCCATCTACAAAATATGCAGAACATTTTGTTGGACAAACCTTCTTAAATCAAATGCTGACACGATTAAAGAAGAGAACAAAATCTTTAAAAGTGAACGTTGTGCTAGAGAAGTCTGCAATTTTTTTTGTTTGTTTGATTTTGTTTTTCGAGTTGGAGTCTCACTCTGTCGCCCAGACTGGAGTGCAGTGGCCGCTCC